>NC_134903.1:16444985-16447485 GCF_041734735.1 Babylonia areolata
TACTGCTCCTAGGATCGAACCCCAGGTTACGGTACCAGCCTGGAGAAGTGGTGGAGGTGGGTGGGTGGAGCGGAGGAGGGGGTGGGGTTGGGGGGTAGTTGGGGACTTTCAAGAGATATTTTTCTTTTTCTGCCACAAGTGAACATGGACACTGTTTGTAGACTGGAAACTCTCTGAAGGCTGTTTAGTGTTCCCTATTTTGATGTTGTGTTGGCGGTGGCTGTGTGCGTGTGCGTGTGTGTGTGTGTGTGTGTGTGTGTGTGTTTGCGTTCGTATGTATGTGTGCGTGCATGCATCGTGTGTGTGTGTGTGTGTGTGTGTGTGTGTGTGTGTGTGGCGTTTATGGTTAGAAGGTCATGGCTGTGTACATCTCTACTGAGTTCACACACACACACACACACACACACACACACACACACACACACACACACACACACACACACTACACCAAACACACACACACACACACACACACACACACACACACACACACACACACACACACACACACACACACACACACACACACACACACACACAGAGAGAGAAGGCGAATCTAAGAGAAAACATGGAGGAACAGAAAATGGGGTGAGGATGTTTTTTTTCTTTTTGTTGTTGTTGTTGTTGTTGTTTTCTTCGATTTCTTGGACTTTCACCTCTCTCTGCCTTGATGACACTGGAGGCCTTGTTTATATATATATATATATCGGGAGAGTGATATCTTTGAGTCCTCTACTCCGTCTTGGCTATAATATACCTGGGGTAAGCTAGCTGATACAGCACAGGGTAGGCGGCCGTGGAGATTTCCTGGTGGTAGCCATCGTCTCGCAAAGGGTTACAAATAGGATTAGTGAGCTTAAGATAAGATAAGATAAGATAAGATCGGTGTGGAGCAGGGAGAGCACCGAGGTCCTGTCCTGTCCTGTCCTGTCCCCTTTCACAATCGGCAGTAGAGTTGTGTTGGAAGTGTGTCACAAAAAACACGCTTCTGTCCTGTCAAAGAGTTTTGACACTGGTACTGTTGTCAATGAACTTCTTCTTCTTCTTCTGCGTTCACTCGTATGCACACGAGTGGGCTTTTACGTGTATGACCGTTTTTACCCCCGACATGTAGGCAGCCGTACTCCGTTTTCGGGGGGGGGGGGGTGCATGCTGGGTATGTTCTTTGTTTCCATAACCCACCGAACGCTGACATGGATTACAGGATCTTTAACGTGCGTATTTGATCTTCTGCTTGCATATACACACGAAGGGGGTTCAGGCACTAGCAGGTCTGCACATATGTTGACCTGGGAGATCGTAAAAAATCTCCACCCTTTACCCACCAGGCGCCGTCACCGTGATTCGAACCCGGGACCATCAGATTGACAGTCCAACGCTTTAACCACTCGGCTATTGCGCCCGTCTCATTGTCAATGAACAAGGTTAGATATTTCAACTGACTCTCTCTCTCTCTCCTGCTGCCAGGAGCCAGCTGCATTGCTCGGACGGAAGAGCCTAGTATGGTCGTAACCCGCTACTAACTGTGTGTTTAGTATGGAAATGACCCAATGGCTTAGTTCGGTCAACGTAGGCATTTAGTCACGTGTAACTGTCAAAAAGGTTAGAACCAAGCAATGCAACTGACACCTGCCCTATTTCAGTATCAGTTTCAGTTTCAGTAGCTCAAGGAGGCGTCACTGCCTTCGGTCAAATCTATATACGCTACACCACATCTGCCGAGCAGATGCCTGACCAGCAGCGTAACCCAACGCGCTTAGTCAGGCCTCGAGAAAAAAAAAAAAATAAAAAAAAACAAATACTAATACTAATAAATAAATTAAAATAAAATAATAATAATAAAATAAAATATAATAAATAAATAAATAATAAATAACAAAAAAATAGATAAAATAAAATAAATGAAAAAAACAGCAGATAAATACATAAAAAATACTACTACCAATAATAATATAATAATATTACCAAAAAAAAAAAAAAAAAGAACGTTCATAAACAGTATCCAGCATTTCACATTATACTCCTGACATAAATATTCGTGTTGAAACGTGGTTGGGGTGGGATGTACGATATTTTTTTCTGTACCACCATAATAAAAGGTAAAAAAATAGGGAGAGTTCATATTTTTCTGTGCCATAAAAAAAAAAAAAAAAACAATCATGAACTGGAAGGTGTGTGCAGACATTTGAGGGGAACAGGTTTAAGAGGGTACACTTCTTCTGCCACAAATATGTTATCAGTATACTGCTGTCCAGAGTTCACTGTGGCGGTAGTGGGGGTGGTGGGTGGGGGGTGGGGGGGGGTTGGGGGTGTGTGAGAGGACTGAGCGTTTTTGAGGATAAGGTGAGAAGGTCATGGCTGCAAAACTCTCTGCTGTGATCACACACACACACACCACACACACACACACACACACACACACACACTTTTCATGTCTCTTTTCCTGTATCAATCATCCCACCACCTCTTCCCATCACCCTGCACCCCCCCCCCACTCCAA
>NC_134903.1:16477485-16479985 GCF_041734735.1 Babylonia areolata
AGAGAGAGAGAGCGAGTGAGAGAGAGAGAGATAGAGACGCAGAGAGAGTGAGAGTGAGTGAGTGAGACAGAGACAGAGAGAATGAGTGAGTGAGAGATAGAGAGACAGAGAAAGAGAGAGAGATTGAGTGAGTGAGAGAGACAGACATAGAGAGACAGGGAGAGACACAGACAAAGACAGAGAGACAGTCTACACTGAGCCAAGCACCATCCTTCCCTCCCTTTCTACCCCACCCCTCCCGTTCTCTCTCCCTGTCACTGTCACTATATCTGTCTGTTGTCAGCCTCCCCTGCCTTCTTTACTCTTCCCCTTGTCCATTCTTCCTTCCGCTCTCCACCACGTCCCTACCCTATTGCCCTCGTTGTTATTCATCTATCGCGATATTGTTTTGTACATAAGTTCTATGTTTATGTTTGCACATGCTTTATGCAATTTTGACGTTGGTGAATTGACTCTCGCTTTTTTTTCTTCTTTTTTTTTTTCTTTTTTTGTTGTTGTTGTTGTTGTTGCTTTGTTGCTTTTTTTCCCAATTATTATTTATGCCCAGAGGGTTGGATGTAAAAAAAAAGTACTTTGTGCTTACTCCTTTACCCTCGTAAAATAAAATTTCCTTCGTTCCTTCGTTCCTTCGTCCCTCCGTATTCCCCTCTATCCTTTCCTACACGTATGATACCTGGTCTGAACCGTAGATGTGATGCTGATTGGTGGTGGGTGCAAGCAGCGGTATCAGTGACTACAGCAGCAGCAGCAGCAGCAGTAGTAGTAGTAGTAGTAGTAGTAGTAGTAGCAGCAGCAACGCCGCAGTGGTCGCAGTAATACTAGCAGAAGCATTACAAATACAAGTAACAGAAGCAGCAGCAGCACAGGTAGTAGTTGTTGTTGTTGCAGTAGTAGCAGTAGCAGCAGCAGCAGTAGTAGTAGTAGAGTAGTAGTAGCAGCAGCAGTAGTAGTAGAGTAGTAGCAGCAGCAACAGTAGTAGTAGTAGTAGCAGTAACAGCAGCAGCAGCAACAACAACAACCACAACAGCAGCAGCAGTAGTACTAGTAGTAGTAGCAGCAGCAACAACAGTAGTTGTAGTAGCAGCAGCAGCAACAACAACAACAACAGCAGCAGCAGCAGCAGCAATGATAGTATAGAAGCAGTAGCAGCAGCAGCAGCAGCAACAACATAATTAGTCATAGAAGTAGCAGTAGTAGAAGCAGCAGCAGTAGTAGTAGAAGCAGCAACAGCAGCAGTAGTAGTAGCAGCAGCAACAACAACAACAGAAGTAACAACAGCAGTAGCAGTAGTAGAAGCAGCAGCAGCAGCAGTAGAAGCAGCAGCAGCAGTAGTAGAAGCAGCAGCAGCAACAACAACAACAGAAGTAACAACAGCAGTAGCAGTAGTAGAAGAAGCAGCAGCAGTAGTACCAATAGTGTGAAGAGGAAGAGGACGAGAATGAGAATGAACAGCAGTAGTAAAAGGAGAAGGAAGAGGGGGAGGAGGAGAAGGAGGAAGAGGGGTAGGAGAAGGAGGAGGATGGGAAGGAGGGAGAGAAAGAAGAGGAATAAACGGGGTAGGAGGAGCAAGGAGAAGTAGTAGTTGAGGGTGGGGAGGTGGGTTGTTGGAGAGGCGTGGCGTGGGGGGGGGGGGGGGGGGCTGGGGGGGGCAGCAGTATCACCATTATCAGCATCAACATCGGAAACAACAACAACAACAACAACATCAGCAACAACAACGACAACCGAAATACGCAATGCCAAACAACTTTCCAATTTGTTCACCCAGATATTTCCACCCATAAAGGGACGACTGAAGATCCTTAGAAAAAAAAAAGAACAAACAAAAACAAAAAAAACAAACGAAATGTGGCCCTCGACCGATGGTGAAAAGACGATACAAATGGCGTCGCTCATTGTTGTCTTATTGCCGAAAATTCTCGGGAACTAATCCAATAAATAGGAGCGAGTATACAAGTCGTGAAAAGGTTGCACAGCCTCTGTTTGACACAGAGCACTGTGTGAAGGCGATCATTGTCACTGTGATGATCGTTCGTTACCATAGTGACATAGCTGTTGAGGACAATTTTTGTTGCCTAACGACGTATACACCTTCCATCACCTTTTCATCATCATCATCATCATCATTGTTATCATTATTCTTAATACGTCATGATGATGATATCGATAATTATACAGCGCCTATCCTCGGTCAGAGACCAAGCTCTGGGCGTTTTACAAACACGGGGTTATTAACGCAACAGGCCGCCTACCTGACTAGAGCCGACTGACGGCTGCCTTTGGACGCTCGTCATTCGTTTCCTATATATGTCATTCAGTCAGGTTTCAGTCACACACACACACACACACACACACACACACACACACACACACACACACACACACACACACACACACACTAACACTCACTCACTCACTCACTCACTCACACACAGACATACAACATTTTATGTGTAACACCGTTTTATCTAAATATCCCGTCATGTTGGCAGCCGTAATC
>NC_134903.1:16489985-16499985 GCF_041734735.1 Babylonia areolata
TCAATCTTTGTCTGGTCAGGTCGTCAGAGAGACACAGAGAGAGAGAGGGGGGGCGAGGGGGGGGGGAGAGGGAGAGGGGAAGAGGGAGAGAGAGAGAGGGGGTGGGAGAGAGAAGAAGAGTGAGAGAGTGTGGGAGAGATAGGTAGAGGTATATATATAGAGAGAGAGAGAAAGAGTGAGAGAGAGAGAAAGAGAGAGAGAGAGAGAAAGACAGACAGATGAACAGAAAGAAAGAGAGAGAGAAACAGATAGACAGACAGGCAAACAGACAGATAGAGAGAGTGAAACAGATAGAAACACAGACAAAGAGAGAGAGACAGACAGACAGACAGAGAAACAGACAGACAGAAAGAAAGAGAGAGAGAGAGTGAAACAAATAGACGCACAGACAGAGTGAAACAGATAGACAGAGAAACAGATAGACAGAGAAACAGACAGACAAAGAGTGAAACAGACAGACAGAGAGTGAACAGGTAGACAGACAGACAGATAGACAGACAGACAGAGAAACAGATCGACAGAGAGTGAAACAGACAGACAGAGAGTGAACAGATAGACAGACAGACAGTCACAGAGAGAGAGAGAGAGAATGAAACAGACAGACAGGCAGACAGAGAGAAACAGATAGACAGACAGAAAGAGAGACAGAGACAGAGACAGACAGGCAGATAGACAGGTGGACAGACAGACATACAGAGAGAGAGAGACAAACAGAAAACATACCGACAGACAGACAGAGCGAGAGACAGACAGACAGACAGGCGGACAGACACAGAAAGAGAGAGAGAGAGAGAGAAGAACTCAGGAGTGTTTGATTGTTGATGTCCTTTTAATCCTGTACCGTATGGCACATCAGACAAGCAATACTTCACCGTCTAAACACGCTAGTGCGTTTACACACACAACACACACACACACACACACACACACACACAACACACACACACACACACACACACACACACACACACACACACACACACACACACACACACACACACACACACACACACACACAATCTACAACGAAAATTACAACACAACAACCACAAGTCCATCAAACAGACCCCTCCATACCCCCCCCCCCCCCCCCCCCCCCCCCCCCCCCCCCCCCCCCCCCCAAAAAAAAAAAAACGTTTCCTCCTAAGCTGCTATTCGATTGCTTCTGGATCCAGTACCGTCACTCCAATGAACTGTCTGTCTACTGTGAGGTAGGGAGACTAAGGGAACGACAGAAGAACAAATATCGAATTGAACTGACAACACTGCAAAAAGGTGTTGGGAAGCCACTGCAGAGACCCAGATTTTTGGCTCACAGCTGATGTATACCCTTAAGGAATCTGGCCAACAGTTCGTCTGTGCTGTGTGCCCCTATATGACTCTTCACAGATTTACGAGCTCAATGGCCGAGTGGTTAAAGGGTTTGACTTTCAATCTGAGGGTCCCGGGTTCGAACCTTGGTAACGGCACTGGTGGGTAAAGGGTGGAGATTTTCCCGATCTCCCAGGTCAACAGATTATGTGCAGACCCTGCCAGCACCTAACCCCCCCCCCCCCCCCCCCTTCTTGTGTATATGCAAGCAGAAGATGAAATACGCACGTTAAAGATCCTGTAATCCATGTCAGCGTTCGGTGGGTTATGTAAACAAGAACATACCCAGCATGCACATCCCCGAAAACGGAGTATGGCTGCTTACATGGCTGGGTAAGAACGGTCATACACGTAAAATGTTGCATGTCTGTCTGATTGTGTACGTGTGCGTGCCTGAAATCCGATTGAATTACACAGGAAACGAATGATGAGCGCCAAATGGCTCTACCCAGGTAGAAGGCCTGTTGTACAAATGACCCCGTGTTTGTAAAGCGCTAAGAGCTTGGTCTCCGACCCAGGACAGGTGATATATTAGTATCTATATCATATCATTTAAGGGAGAAGAAGAAGAAGGTAGCAATCCGTTACCTACAACACCATGACATTGCCATATAAGTGGGAGGAGGAGAGAGAGTACAAGACTACGCGTCAGCGACAAAGGAAAATGAGAGACGAAAAAAAAAGGAGAGAGAGACAGAGAGAGGGAGTGAGAGAGAGAGAAATAAAATCAACCGTGTCGAAAATAATCTTTTAATTTTATTATCATCAATGGCTTAAACATTTGTGCAGAAGAAGGAGGAGGAGGAAGAAGAAGAAGAAGAAGAAGAAGAAGAAGAAGAAGAAGAAGAAGAAGAAGAAGAAGAAGAAGAAGAAGAAGAAGAAGAAGAAGAAGAAGAAGCTGTATAAATCGTGCAATCAACTGCGGTTGCAAAATTGAGAAAGCTTGCTGATATCATAAAAAAAAAAAACTGCTTTGGTATTAAACGCATCCGTTTCCAATAACGTATAATCAATAATGTTTGAAATTAAAAAAGAAGTCTTCTCAGAACAGTTTAAGAAATAAAAGAAACACACACACACACACACACACACACACACACACACACACTCTCTCTCTCTCTCTCTCTCTCTCTCTCTCTCTCACACACACACACACACACACACACACACACACACACACACACTCTCTCTTTATCTCTCTCTCTCTCACGCACACACACACACACACACACACACACACACACACACACACACACACACACACACACACACACACACACTTATAACTTACTGTTCAGTCGGTCCACACATCTTTTCTTCTTTTTTTTTGCTAGATTCCAGCGATCATCTCCCACACAAATAGATCCCACTTTCACCCTCCATAAAACCCATCAACTTCCTCGGGACCCCTGACACACCGACAGACACTGTTCAGTATCTATCCATCCATCCAGCGAAAACCAAACCGTGACAGGTTTTAAAGGCTTGCATTTTTAATGACCTTCACCTGTGGGGGGGGGCGTGGGGGTGGGGCTGCGGATTCGGAAGTTGGGGGGCAGGGGCAGGGGTGAGGGGAGTCAGCGAAGCGTGTTCTTTGCCAGCAAGGAAGGGGGACATTGAATAAAAGATAGATAATCACTCAAGTGTTGGAACGCGCGCGCGCGCTCGACACGTCTTCACTAACACCATGAATGCATACTTTTCACCCGCTGTCGTATGAGTGAGAGAGACAGAGACATAAAGAGAGAGAGAGAGACAGAGAGCGGGGGGGGGGAGAGAGAGATAGAGGGGGAGAGGGAGCGAGACAGAAAGAGGGAGGGAGGGAGAGAGAGAGAGCGGGGGAGGGGCGAGAGAAGGGGGGGGGAGCGAGACAGAAAGAGGGAGGGAGGGAGAGAGGGAAGGGAGAAGGAGAAAGCAGCAAAGAGATAGAGAGAAAGAGTGATAGGGGGAGAGGAGGAGAGAGAAAGGCGGAGAGAGGGAATGATATATATATATATATATATATATATATATATATATATATATATATATATATATATATATATCATATATATGTATATATGGAGAGTGAGAATGAGGCACAGAGAGAGAGAGAGAGTGACAGGGGTAGGGTGGGGAGCGAAGGAGAGAAACATACAGGGTCACACACACACACACACACACACACACACACACACACACACACACACACACACACACACACACACACACACACACACACACACACACACACACACAAGCACAAACACACACACAGGCGCGCATACATCTGCATATAGACAAACAAACACAAACAAGCACGCGCGCACGCACGCACACACACGCAAGCGCACATTCCTTTCTCTTTTAGTTCAACCAAACACATTAATTTGTTGTCTCCAACGAAGCAGACAAGATTCCGGCACAGTTGCTTGCAGTGTCTTTGTTGAGTTTCTCTGAATTGTCGGAAAAAGAATAACCAGAATGCTTTTTCTTCTTGTTCTTCTCCTTGTTGTTGTTGTTGTTGTTGTTGTTGTTGTTGTTGTTGTTGTTGTTGTTGTTGTTTCTTCTTCTTCTTCTTCTTCTTCTTCTTCTTCTTCTTCTTCTTCTTCTCCTCCTCTTCCTGCTCATCCTCTTCTCCTCCTCCTCCTCCTACTTCTTCTTTTTCTTCTTCTTCTTCTCCTTCTTGTTGTTGTTGTTGTTGTTGTTGTTGTTGTTGTTGTTGTTGTTGTTGTTGTTGTTGTTGTTGTTGTTGTTGTTTCTTCTTCTTCTTCTTCTTCTTCTTCTTCTTCTTCTTCTTCTTCTTCTTCTTCTTCTTCTTCTTCTTCTTCTTCTTCTTCTTCTTCTTCTTCTTCTTCTCCTCCTCTTCCTGCTCATCCTCTTCTCATCCTCCTCTTCCTCCTTCTTCTTCTTCTCCTTCTCCTACTCCTCCTCCTCCTGCTTCTTCTTCTTCTTCGTTCGTCGCCTGCAACTCCCACGTACCCTCAAATGTACTAGGGGGCTTTTCAAACCATGATAGTTTTTACCCCCGCTACATAGGCAGCCATACTACGTTTTCGTGGATGAGCATGCTGAACTGGCCGACAAGCAAAACATGACTGTGTCGACAAAGAATCTTTTATTTGTTTGTGATGATGGTCACCAGTGACATAAGCACAAATGCGGAGGAAGAAGAAGAGCAAGAACAACAAGAACAAGAAAAAGGCCAAGAAGAACATGGACGACCACAAGAAGAACATAGCTATCTACCCCACCTGACTACCTACCACTACCAAGCTACCTAGCTACCCACGCACCCACCGGAAATTCAGACAGGTGATATATGATGATGAGGAGGAGGAGGAGGAGGAGGAGAAGAAGCAGAAGAAGAAGAGGAAGCAGAAGGAGGAGGAGGAGAACAATAACAAGAATGACCACAAGAATAAGAACGAAAATGAAAAGAAGAACAAGAACATTAACAAGAATAAGAAAAATATGGAAATTAAGACAGGTGATATAGGAGGAGGAGGAGAAGAAGAAAAAGGAGGGGGAGGAGGAGGAGGAGAACAACAACAAGAATGACCACAAGAATAAGAACGAGAATGACAAGCAGAACAAGAACAAGAACAATAAGGAAATTAAGACAGGTGATATATGAGGAGGAAGAGAAGAAGAAGAAGAAGAAGAAGAAGAAGAAGAAGAAGAAGAAGAAGAAGAAGAAGAAGAAGAAGAAGCAGAAGAAGAAGAAGAAGAAGAAGAAGAAGAAGCAGAAGAAGAAGAAGAAGAAGAAGAAGAAGAAGAAGGAGGAGGAGGAGGAGGAGGAGGGGAGAAAAAGAAGAAAGAAGAAGAAGAAGGAGAAAGAAGAAGAAGAAGGAGAAAGAAGAAGAACAAGAACAAGTAGAAGGAAAAAAACAACAACAAAAACAGCAACAACAAAACAACAAATAAACAATCAATCAGACAAACCAACCAGAACAAGAACAAAGAAATTGAAAAGAACAAACAGAATAATAATGAAAAGAATAACAAGAACAAGAAGAAGAAGAACAAAACAGGGAATGAATGACGGGAAAAAAAAAAGAAAATGCAAAAAAAAAAAGGGGGGGGGGGAATTTCCCATACTCTGCTATGACATAATGACTGTGCCTTTTCCAAGACGAATGGACTCAGGTAAATGGATCTTAGTGACGCTGTAATTGACACACTGTATCTCTTGTCAGACTTGCTCTGTTTTATGTCCACCTCTTTGATTGCTTGTTAGTTTTCGTGTGTGTGTGTGTGTGTTGTGTGTGCGCGCGAGTGCGCGCGCGTGTGTGTGTGTGTTTGTGTGTGTGTGAGTGGGTGCGTGGGTGGGGTATACGTGTGTGCGTGCATGCGTGTTTGTGTGTGTGTGTGTGTGTGAGAGAGAGAGAGAGAGAGAGAGAGAGAGAGAGAGAGAGAGAGAGAGAGAGAGAGAGAGAGAGTGTGTGGTGAATTTGTGTGTGTGTGTGTGTATGTGTGTGCGTCTGTGTGTCTGTGTGTGTCTGTGTCTGCCTGCTTCTATTTCTATGTATAGATGTGTGCGTGGGCGTGTGATTGTGAGAGAAAGACACACACACACACACACACACACACACACACACACACACACACACACAACACAACACAACACAACACAACACACACAACACACACAACACAACAGGAACTGACAAGAAACAAAAACGAAAAGCAAAAACAAAAACGACATTCCCAACCCCTACACAACAACTATCATTCACAACAATGACTCACGACAATGACAAGCTTAATGAACACTTATCCTTGCCCAGACTTGCATCGTTTTAAATAGTCCACTCTTATGCTTGTTATTCGTTGTGTGTATTCGTCGCGCGATGTGCCGCGCGGTTGTGTTGGGTATGAGTGGTGCTGTGGACTACTGGCGTGCAGCCGGTTGCTGTGTGTGTCTGGCGAGAGAGAGAGGCCACGAGCAGAGAGACGAGCACCCACCGACACGCACACGACGCGCCGCGTCCGCTGATTTTTGTTGTGTGTACTTGGCCCCTGTCTTGTGGTCGTTCGCCCTTCTTTCATGTAGATGTGCGGCGGTATGTGAAGAAGACACCACACACACACACACCCCACACCACACACACCCACACAACACACCAACACACCACAACACACCACAACACACACTCCTTCCTGATACCCAGTTACTCATCCCGTCATCACACATGACAGCTCTTTCCCCTTACCGACCAACATCACCTGATCACCGAAATAGGTCTATGGCTCTTTGCCCTATCGGAACGAGATACCTCTCCAGAAAGGTAGTTGGCCGTGGCTTGAAAGGCTCTGCAGCCCCGTAATTTCCCTAACTGACCCGCTTGAGTGGGGGTCTGGGCGTAGTCTTCGGATGAGACGATAAAAGGAGGTCGTCCGTGTCCCTTAGCTGCATTTAAAGACCACGCAAACAAAACGGGTTCCAAAATTGGTTGTTAAAAATTTCCCTGTAGAAAAAAACATAAAAACAAAAAACGAAAAAAGTAAAAAAAAAGAAAAAAAGAAAAAAGGTAGGGCTGTATTATAGCGACGCGTTCTCTCTGGGTCTCGCAGCCCGAATTTCACACAGAGAAATCTGTTGTGATAAAAAAAGAAATACAAATACAAAAGTACAAATACATGAAGGGGTAAAAAAAAAATTAAAAAAACCCAACAACACGGCCATACAAATTGAAATCCACTCGTGTACATACGAGTGAACGTGGGAGTTGCAGCCCACGAACGAAGAAGAAGACGACGAAGGAACAAAATAGGTGGTAAGGAAATAGATACACAGAAGAGACCATTCATACCTACCTACCAAGCTACCTAGCTACCTACATAGCTGTCTACCCCACCTAACTACCTACAAAGCTACCTAGCTATCCACGCACCCACCCAGCTACCTACCTACCTCACTAACCACCTTCCTAACAACCCATATGATAAACATATTGATCACAATAGTGGTAGGGACACCTACCTACCTACCTAAGTACCTATATATCACTACTACTACTATTGCTACTACTGCTACTAACAACAACAATCATAATAATTTTTCACCTCCTCCTCATCATCATCCTCCCCCTCCTCCTTCTCCTCCTCCTCCTTCTTCACCTCCTCCTCCTCCTCCTTCTTCACCTCCTCCTTCTTCACCTCCTCCTTCTTCACTTCCTCCTTCTTCACCTCCTCCTCCTCATCATCCTCCCCCTCCTCCTTCTTCACCTCCTCCTTTTCCTCCTCCTCGTCCTCCTCGTCCCCTTCTTCTGCTCCTCCTCCTCCTCTACCTCCTCCTCCCCCTTCTTCTTCTCCTCTTCCTCCTTCTGCTCCTGCTCCTGCTTCTTCTTCTTCTTCTTCTTCTTCTTCTTCTTCTCCTCTTCCTCCTTCTTCTCCTGCTCCTCCTCCTCTTCCTCCTTCTTCTCCTGCTCCTCCTCCTCCTCCTCCTCCTCCTTCTTCTTCTTCTTCTTCTTCTTCTTCTTCTTCTTCTTCTTCTTCTTCTTCTTCTTCTTCTTCTTCTTCTTCTTCTTCTTCTTCTTCTTCTTCTTCTCCTTCTTCTTCTCCAGGCGTGGTGTCTGTTTTCTTGTTTCTTGTTGTTGGTTTTGTTCTTGATAGTTTGTTTCTTTGGTAGCTTTCTTTCCTAGTGAAAAGTAATCGAAGAAAGTAGCTCGGTTTTTGTGCACAGTTTGAAAGACAGTAAGTGTGTACATTCAATTTTTTTCTTCGTTTAATTTATTTTCCAACTGAATGGTTTTTGTTTATCTGATTACTTTGTTTCGGTTTTTTTTTTAATTTCTGTTTAATCGCACATTGTGTGTGTGTGTGTGTGTGTGTGTGTGTGTGTGTGTGTGTGTGTGTGTGTGTGTTTGAAATGCCCGTGTAGAAATACACTGGTGGATTTTCTCCTTTCCAGAGACGCTTATTTTCTTTCAAAGCATATATACATAAAGTCACACACACACACACAAACACACACACACAGACACACACAGAGAGAGAGAGAGAGAGAGAGAGAGAGAGAGAGAGAGAGAGAGAGAGAGAGAGAGAGAGAGAGAGAGATGTTTGTTAGACATCCGGACAAGCAGTTTCTTGATTATAAACACCTTGCCCCCCACCCCCCCCCCCCTCCCCACCCACCCCACCAAGACGACGATTACACACGAGAGCAGTGGATCTTTAATCGTACATACCACCGGCGCTTTACTAAAGGTCAATAGTTCGCGCACGCGCTCCTTTGACCTTAACACGCCCCCACCCCCACCCCCTCCCCCCTCTCCTTCATCCTCTTTCCACTCCCGCCACCACCCTCTCTCTCACTCCCACACTTCCAACCTTATCACCCTTCCTCCTTTGCCTCTATCTGCACCATCCTCGAGACGTCGGATCTCAATGCTGGGGACTGGTAGTGGAGGGAGGGGGGTGAGGGGGAGGGTGTGTGTGGGGGCGGGGGGGGGTTGAACTCACTGGTCTAAACATAGGTGGATAGCACATGCCTTTTTTTTTTCTTTTTTTTTTTAGCCCCTTCGCTAACTGAAGCCAGCGGAAGTGTTCAATCAGCCATTTTGCTACTCGTGTCAGTACAGGGCGAAGCGGTAACTTCATACATGTAGCTGAGCGCTCAGTTGGCAACGATGACTGCTTCACGGCAAGTTTTCACTTGCTCGTGGCGTTAGTTCAGCTGACCATCCTGTGTGTGCCTCCACAGCAAGTTTGGCGCTACGTGTCACTGCACTGTTTTCCTGTAATAACTTTGGTAAATAAACCATTGGCAGACATCAATCAAGACACAAATTTGGGCATGTCGTGGGGGCAAGCATAACACGATTTTCATCGAAGATGCATGGCTGCAGCTCAGAAACTACCCACCAGTTAGCATACGACTTCTCAACGGACTGACACGGGATACCATCTCAATATGGCGTCCAGTTGACTTCAGCTTTCCTGGCAAATGAGCTATCCAGCTTTTTTTTTTTTTTTTAACACAGAGGTTTTCTCCACAAGTCACGCCTGCCTGCACAAGCTTTCCCGCGTGACCAACAGCAATACAGTGTTGTAACCAACCACCACGCGGCGTGGCGACAGTTCTGTGAAAGGTTAGACAACTCTCCATCCCCGCCCCGGCAGCTACAAAAGTAAGTTCCGTGCGATCAAGCTGATAGTCTCCCCGTCCCCGCGAAAGAGCGACGCGCGCGGGGCGGTTTCTGTGTGAGTGAATGAATGAATGGAGACGTGTTTGTGAGTGTCATTTCGCCATGCGATGAATTGTGAAAGCTAGTTGTTTGTTTTTTTGCCGTTGTCGTAAGGTAGTGGTGTGTTTCCTTGTGGTGGGGAAGGAGAGGGGGCGGGGCTGGGGGAGGGGTAACTTTAATAATGTTGTCTCAAAACATCGAGGCAACAATGAACCCTTCTGTTCGATTCCTACACACACGAGACGATGAGTTTCAGTTTCAGTAGCTCAAGGAGGCGTCACTGCGTTCGGACAAATCCATATACGCATTCTCTTCCCTAATTGTTTTTCCATTTTGTTTCGCAGTGAATCCCCCACTGGATTGGTCTTTGGTGACTGAGCCATCTGTGTATATGATGATGTCCTCTTCTTTACTGTTTTCTTCTATGAGTAGCTTCACTTCCGCATCAGTTTTGCCCT
>NC_134903.1:16509985-16519985 GCF_041734735.1 Babylonia areolata
TACAAGGGCCATGGCAAGATGAATCAATGTTTTTGTATCCATTCCCCAGGGTAAGCGGCTTATAATTTTCATAAAATTGATACTTTTCCTTGCCTTTGTTAAGATGTAATCAAAGTGAATGTTCCATGTCAGTTTTGAAGTAAGATAAACGCCTAAAAACTTCACTACCTGTTTATAATCAATGACGTCACCAAGTAATTTAAAAATGGGTGTGCTAGATGGGTTACCACCTGAATTAAACAACATCATACATGTTTTTTCAGTCGACAAAGCTAGACCATTTTCAAACATATAGTTACCAATGTTATCGAGATCAGACTGATACAAACGACGTATATAATTCTGTGCTCTTTGTGGGGTTGACTTTTTTTAGATTGACACCCATCCACATACATATATCATCAGCATACTGTACTAAAACTACACGATTTGACAATGCCTTTGGTAGATCCTGAATAAGAATATTAAAGAGAATAGGGGCTATAACTGAGCCCTGTGGAATTCCCATGTCAAGTTTATGTGGCAAAGAATAATGTGTTCCCACCCTTGCTTGAATAATTCTATTAGATAAAAAAACTTTTAATATACTCATAGAGATTACCAGATATTCCAACTGATTTCAGTTTGAATAAAAGACGTTTGTGCCAAACCTGATCGTAGGCTTTTTTTACGTCAAAAAACGTTGCGAGGACACTTTTTCTGCGGGCAAACTGATGTTTTATTTGAGTTGTAATCTTTACTAGGTGTTCGACCGTTGATCTTCCTTTTCTAAATCCAGCCTGGTTCACTGGAATGATATTGTATTTTTCGCAGTAAGTTATAATTCTAAACAGGACTATTTTTTCCATCAATTTACAGACATGCGAGGTCAAAGCAATAGGCCTGTAACTATTTTTATTACGTTTAGGTTTTCCTGCTTTTAAAACCGGTACAACTATTGATGTTTTCCATATCTGTGGTACAGTTCCAGATGTCCAACATTTCTGATATATTTTGTGTAGGAAAACGATACAATTTTTTGGGATGTGTTTTAGCATCACATTCGATAGTGCATCGATACCAACTGAACTTTTTTTTATTGCCAGGGGAAGCTATAGCGGTTTGTAACTCCTCATATGTAATAGGAGAATTAAACCACAAGTCATTTTGCGGAATGGGATCACTGTATAAAGCACTATTTTCTTCCCTGTCTCTGTGTGTTTTTACACTCAGGTGATAAGCCTTCGTATTTGCTATTTTTCGCAAACATTTCAACAAAGATTTCTGCCTTTTCCTGATCTGATAGAAACTTGTTTTGTGAGTCATTTGATATTGGGCAACTTGGTAACTTTAAGTGTGTGTGTGTGTGTGCGCGCGCGCGCGCATGTGCGTGTGCGTAAGTGTGTGTGTGTGTGTGTGTGTGTGTTCTCTAATTTTCCTTTGTATCTTATTGACACTGTGTGTGTGTGTGTGTGTGTGTGTCTGTGTGTGTGTGTGTGTGTGTGTGACGTGCGTGTGTGTGTGTGTGTGTGTGTGTGTGTGTGTGTGTGTGTGTGTGTGATTATTACTAAGCTTATGCTTTTATGACTTTATGTAGTATTGTGTAGCGTAGACCCTGTTTCAGAGCGGGAACTGGATGTAAAAAAAATAAATAAATAAATTTTTAAAAAAGCGCACTAGAGCTCATCTGTTATCCTCGAAAAGAAAGAATTTTATCTTGTCTTGTCTTGTCTTGTCTTGTCTTGCCTCTCCATATACCTCCCTCCCTCCACTCACGCCTCTTTCTCCCTCTCTCTCTCTCTGCCTTTCTCTCTCTCCCTCTCTCTGTCTCTCTCCTTCTCCCGCCCCTCTCTCTCTCTTTCTCTCTCTCCCTCTCTATCTCCCTCTCTCTGTCTCTCTCCTTCTCCCGCCCCTCTCTCTCTCTTTCTCTCTCTATCTCCCTCTCTCTCAATCTCTCTTATTCTCTTTGAAAATCTTTCCACTTCTACCTTCGTCTCGCGAACGCATGTCCGTACGTGAGTCCTGCTTGTATGCTTGTATGCTTTTACGTATGTATGTGTGTATAAAAAATATGTAATTGTCTGTGTGTCCCAATAATATGAGTGTGTGTGTGTGTGTGTGTGTGTGTGTGTGTGTGTGTGTGTGTGTGTGTGTGTGTGTGTGTGATTATTACTAAGCTTATGCTTTTATGACTTTATGTAGTATTGTGTAGCGTAGACCCTGTTTCAGAGCGGGAACTGGATGTAAAAAAAAAATAATAATTTTTTTTTTTAAAGCGCACTAGTGCTCATCTGTTATCCTCGAAAAGAAAGAATTTTATCTTGTCTTGTCTTGTCTTGTCTTGTCTCTCCATATACCTCCCTCCCTCCACTCACGCCTGTTTCTCCCTCTCTCTCTCTGCCTTTCTCTCTCTCCCTCTCTCTGTCTCTCTCTCCCTCTCTCTGTCTCTCTCCTTCTCCCGCCCCTCTCTCTCTCTTTCTCACTCTCTTTCTCTCTCTCTCTCTCCCTCTCTCTGTCTCTCTCCTTCTCCCGCCCCTCTCTCTTTCTTTCTCTCTCTCTCTTTCTCTCTCTCTCTCTATCTCCCTCTCTCTCAATCTCTCTTATTCTCTTTGAAAATCTTTCCACTTCTACCTTCGTCTCGCGAACGCATGTTCGTACGTGAGTCCTGCTTGTATGCTTGTATGCTTTTACGTATGTATGTGTGTATAAAAATTATGTAATTGTCTGTGTGTCCCAATAATATGAGTGTGTGTGTGTGTGTGTGTGTGTGTGTGTGTGTGTGTGTGTGTGTGTGTGTGTGTGTGTGTGTGTGAGTGTGTACAAGCGTGCAAGCGCGTGTGTTTGTATATATGTATGCATGTGCGTGTGTGTGTTTCAGCAAATGTATGAATCCTGCCTGTTTGCCAGCTTCTCTTGAAACATATCCACACACGCACACACTCACGCGCACACACTCACACATACACGCACAAACACAAACACACACACACACACACACACACACACACACACACACACACACACACACAAAAGCAACAACAACAATGTAACGGATTATTTTTTTCTTAAATCCGTAGGCCTGTGTTACTTTCAACCGGCACTCAAAAAAAAACACAACACGAACGCGAATCAAGTTTTGTTTTTTAGAAGAACGCAAACTCACGTTTTCTTTTACTTTTTGATTAACTCAATAATATTAATAAATATATAATCAAAGAAAGAAAATAAGTGTTCATTTCCCAACTCAATCAAAAAATAAACTCGTTATGCCAATTCACTCAAAAATAAATAATTCCTTTCTTTCAACTCACTGAAAAAAAATATAAACAAAAAGTAACTAAACACACACACCACAATGACGGCCGCAAGCAAAACACCCCAAAAGTTTTCCAGTGGCTTGCGGAACCGTTCAGTGGATCACCATTCCAGCTCCCAGCATCATCCAGCGTGCAACAGCGCTCCGACGCTTGGGCACCTCTTCCAACATCGAACCGAAACAGCAGCAGTTCCAACAGGGGGCCCCTCCACTCAGTGGGTCCCCCCGGCCGGTCAACGTCCATGTGCGGCTCCACCACCCCGACACCGCTCCAACCTCCTGGAAGAATGTTTCACCCCTGCGCACATTAACAACGTCCAGCCAGCCGCTCGTCAAAACCACTGGTCAAAACCATGACCTCATTGTACATGTCGTAACGTAACTTAGCGATGACGTCAAATTCAGGTATTCATGATTTTCCGGGAGATTCTGTCCAGGCTTGGCTGCACACCAAAAGTCCTTGTGGTACTGCAGCAACTCCATGTGTTATTAGAGACGGGTGGACACTCGATGAGTACGAAGAGTTCTATCTTCGTTGAGAAGAGGAGGTTGCACAAAATGTAAACACCGTAACGTTGTTCAACTGGTATATTCTTGGTATAATGTCGGGAAGGACAGTGGAAGAAAGGGGAAGGTAAAGGAAGGAGGGTAGGGTAAAGGGAACATGAGGTAGGGCAAGGGGAATTATTAAAAGTTGAACGGGTGAACTTCGAGCACTGCACTTGCTGAACTGGACACTTCAACAGTTGGTATAGTACTTACATTTGTGCCAGTACTGTTTGTTGACATGTCAATCTGATGTACCAACATCTGAAGGTATCACAATGTCTCACAGCGACTGTCACAGCTGGCCGTTCATCCATTGGAGCCAGACAACACATGTACAAAGCGATTTGTTACAAACACCAACAAACCAAATAAACACGAACAACAACAAAAGAAGAAAAAACAAGAGAGGCAACGCCTTCAAGACTCACTTGTGATACACTTTAAAAAAAAATCTAATCGTTAAAATGTGTTCTGTATCTATTACTATAGAGCTTCAGGTTAAAAAAAAAGAAAAAGAAGAAAAGTCCTAACCAGATTCGAACCCCACTTGTTCGGGTGAGAAGAAACTGCGTTCGGACAAATCCATATACGCTACACCACATCTGCCAAGCAGATGCCTGACCAGCAGCGTAACCCAACGCGCTTAGTCAGGCCTTGAGGAAAAAAAAAGGAAAAAAAAAAGGTGAATAAATAATAGATAAGCTTACATAAATAAATAAATAAATAAATAAATAATAACTATAATGTTAAAAAAAGGGAAAAAAGGTAGTAGTAGTAGTAGTAGTAGTAATAATAATAATAATAATAATAATAATAATAATAATAATTAATAACAATAATAAATAAGTAAGATAACAATAGATGTAAAACATGAAGACACACATTTACATAAACACCCACACATGCATAACAGATATGCACCGAGCATGCAGTTTCACAGATATGAAAGCACAGTTAAATACATATAAACGTACATGAGCTCCAACACACACACACACACACACACCACACATTACCCTGCACCTCCTCTACCCCCCTCCTCCACACACTCATTTCTAGTCTACGTATCGCAGCTTCCACGGCACACACACACACACACACACACACACACACACACACACACACACACACACAGATGAACACTTACTTGTACAAACACACACACACACATGCCCATATCTCCACACACATATATACAAAGATATATATATATATATATATATATATATATATATATATATACGTTCCAATATCCTGTTGCTCCCACAGTGTAGGCATGCAAAAAAAAGGGCATTCAAAAAGGGCAATAAAAAATTCTTTTTAAGTCCGCGGTAAAGGAGACGTGGCTATCGCCGCAATCACACTGCAACATTTAGCCGTTTTCTCTAGATCTACTAGATAGATGTACAAGTTTAGTTACACCCGCCGGGAATGTAGTATGACACGGTCGATCGATTAAATTTCTCTTTTATGTTCATTCTAGTTTTATGAGGCTATGAGGCTGATCCTTGGAACAACAAAAGACACGCCCACAGAAACCATGCGATACCTGCTTGACCTTCCTTCAGTGCAGGCCAGAAACAAGTTAGAACAGGTCAAGACCTACTTCAAAGCATTAGAAAACCCTCAAAACCCACTGCATGACGCAGTCAAAGAACCAAAAGGCAGCCGTCTAGGGCGAGGAAGATCATGGATGGGGCAAGCAGAAGACACAATCCAGCTAGTATGCCGACTACAAGACCTGAAAGAAACAAAAGAATGGGAGAAAAACCCCGAAACCTCAACCATCTATTCAACACAGCCATTTCACCCACTCTAGGAAGACATTGTCGGGAATGGCCAGAGGGCAAAACTGATGCGGAAGTGAAGCTACTCATAGAAGAAAACAGTAAAGAAGAGGACATCATCATATACACAGATGGCTCAGTCACCAAAGACCAATCCGGTTGGGGTTTCACTGCGAAACAAAATGGAAAAACAGTTAGGGAAGAGAATGCTGCCTACAAAGTCACAACCTCCAGCCTAACGATGGAAGTTGAAGCTGTGACACATGCCCTCCAGTGGCTATCGTCCATCCATACGCCCGGAAACCAACATGCCATGATCCTAACAGACTCAATGAACCTCATACAGAAAATTGAAAACGGAATGGGAAGCCCAGAGTGGCATAAGGCAATGCGCAACTTTCAGATCAAAAAAATCACATGGTCATACTGCCCGGGACATGCAGGAGTTAAGGGAAATGAGCGAGCTGACAGACTTGCTGGTAACGCAACACCAACGAGCGGCCTACATCTAGGAAAATCGGAAATCCTCAGAAAAGTCAAAGAATATCAAAAAGAACAGGTACAAGGCCATCACACCATCGATCGCCTCAAATAAATAAAAGCAGAGAGCGGGAGTGGCCGTAAGTCTAACATGAAAGGTAGAGCACGATGCTTTGCAAATCAAACAAATATCGGCATCATTTCCAAACCAACATTGCGCAAATTTCTTCAAAACGGAACAGAGTCTCTGTGGGCTTTTCCAAATACAGTAGACTGAGCAACACACTAGACGCCACATTCTTGGCATCAGAGATCTTTTCCCATCCCTCTTGCGGCAAATCAGTGGCAGCCTCTGTGCGTGTGTGTATGTGTGTGTTTGTGTGTATGTGTGGGTCTATGTTTTTGAGTGCGTTTGTGCATGCGTGAGAGTGTAAGTGTACACAAGTGTCAGGAGAGTTCTGTGCATGTGTGTGTGTGTGTGTGTGTGTGTGTGTGTGTGTGTGTGTGTGTGTGTGTGTGTGTGTGTGTTGTGTGTGTGTGTGTGTGAGGGGGAGGTGGGGGTGCAGGGATGAGTTGAGATAGAGGATGAGGTATGTGAGTGTATGCATGCCTACACTGTGGGAGCATCAGGATATTGGAACGTATATATTATATATATATATATCTTTGTATATATGTGTGTGGGGTTGGGGGTGGGAGATATGGACGTGTGTGTGTGTGCTTGTACAAGTAAGTGTTCATTTGTGTGTGTGAGTGTGTGTGTGCGTGTGCGTGTTTGTGTGTGTGTGTGTGGGTGTGTGTGCCGTGGAAGCTGCGATACATAGACTAGAAACTCCGAGTGTGTGGAGGAGGGGGTAGAGGAGGTGCAGGGAAATTTGTGGTGTGTGTGTGTGTGTGTGTGTGTGTGTGTGTGTATTGGAGCTCATGTACGTTTATATGTATTTGACTGTGCTTTCATATCTATGAAACTGCGTTTTTGGGGCATATCTGTTATGCATGTGTGGGTGTATGTGTGAATGTGTGTCTTCATGTTTTATATTTATTTGCTTATTTATCATCATTGTTGTCATTTATTTATTTATTTTTTATTATTATTATTATTATTATTATTATTATTATTATTATTATTATTATTATTATTATTTTATCATTATTTTCATTACTACTATCTTTTTTTTTTCTTTTTTTTTCCATCATAATTATTATTTATTTATTTATGTATGTACGCTTCTCTCTCACTCTCTCTCACTCTCTCTCTCTCTCTCTCTCTCTCTCTCTCTCTATATATATATATATATATATATATATATATATATATGTATGTATGTATATATATATATATATATGTATATATATATATATATATATATATACATTTTTTTTCTCAAGGCCTGACTAAGCGCGTTGGGTTACGCTGCTGGTCAGGCATCTGCTTGGCAGATGTGGTGTAGCGTATATGGATTTGTCCGAACGCAGTGACGCCTCCTTGAGCTACTGATACTGATACTGATACTCTAGTTTTATAGTTTTAAGGTTGATATGAAAATTTAGTATTTGGTAAACTAATAACATGTAGAGCCAAGCACAAGTACTTCTAAACGACGTATGAAGTGAAAAGGACTTCATTTTGAGAAAAGTAAAGACTGAAAATGTTTTTCTTTCATCAATTCAAGGGTATTAACTCGCATGGTTTACTATTTTTAACTGTGAATTCTGACTGATTCTGTAGATGTTTTTATGGCAGTTTAGGGCATAATCCAATAAATGATGAGGCGTTCACAAATCTTTCTCTGAATAAATATTTAACGGTCTCCTTCTCCAACTTTCCATCACATGTTATCGTGTATTGTCCATTGAATATAGGATTGAACGGGCAGGTCAACAACTTGAAACAAAATGGCATCGCTCGCGTTCGCGAAGAATATGAGCACGCGCTTTGAATGTGTATAAATATGTGTACACAATTGATTTTTGCCCATGACCTCCAGGGCTCAGCCAATAGATCTATAAAGTCCACTCGTCGTATTGATTTTAGTATTTTCCGAAAAAGACCACTTGGACGAATGAACATAGTGAAAGCTCTGTACACTGAGAGTAAAACACACAAGCTTTTTATGTATTGAGTATAATTTCAAAATGTAGTGTTTAAGATCAGAAAGATCAGTTTAAAGCAAATTAAGTCCCCTAGCATTAATTACAGATTAATTTCCCTGTTTTACTATCTGCACCAAAACATTTGCAAAATAAATAAAACTTCTATGCTTAGCAAAAGAAGTTCCTGTTTGAACAAAAAATGATAATAATGACTGCTCTTGTTGTTGTGTCAGAATATCAGATCAAAGTGCCAAGTTTAGAGAATAAAAAAAATATATAAATATAACAGTAAATGCAGTTTGCATATAATTGGGCTTCTTTTTTTTTCTTTTTTTTCTTTGTGCCCATCCCAGAGGTGCAATATTGTTTTAAACAAGATGACTGGAAAGAACTGAATTTTTCCTATTTTCATGCGTAATTTGGTGTCAGCTGACAAAGTATTTGCAAAGAAAATGTCAATGTTAAAGTTTATCACGGACACACACACACACACACACACACACACACACACACACACACACACACACACACACACACACACACAGACAACCGAACACCGAGTTAAAACATAGACTCACTTTGTTTACACAAGTGAGTCAAAAAAAACCAAACAACCCCCCCCCCCCCCACACACACACACACACACACACACACAATCGGTGGAATAGATTTCACGGTGTCTCAACGTTCAACAACTAATGCAAAACGACCCATCAAACATCACATCTGTCATCAGATCAACGGAGCAAGAAAAGGAAAAAAAACAAAAAAAACCAGTTGATTCCTCAACCCCACCCCAGTTCCTCAAACTCCCCCCCCCCCCCACCACCACCACCTCCACCCCCATAACTCACTACACCCCCCGAATCCCCACCCCCACCCTCTCCATCCTTCTGTCCAATGCCTTAATGGCATGCCGGGTCACGAAGGCTAACACACCGGAACAGGAAGTGCCGCTGTGTCAATTCAGTACTGCCCTTGACAAGTTGGCGACCACCATGACATGACTAGAATGCTGAAGCAAATCGGATGTCAGATTTTTTTTTTTTTTAATTGTGTGTGTGTGCGCGCGCGTATGTGTGTGTGTGTGCGTGTGCGTTAATCGCGATGCTTTATCTATTTCGTTTTCTGTTGGGGTCAGGTTTGAGAAAAAGAGGAGCAAAAAAAAAAAATGGGAGAGGTAAGGTGTAGAGAGAGGGGGGGGGGAGGCTTTTTTCATACTTCTCTCCTCCTCCTCCTCCTCCTCCTCCTCCTTCTTCTTCTCCTTCTCCTTCTTCTTCTTCTTCTTCTTCTTCTTTATTTTGTGTTTTATTGTTTCTTTCTTTATTCCTTTCTTTCTTCTTCTTTTTTTTTATCTTGTTCTTCTTGTTTTTTGTTTGAGAAAGAGAGGGGCAAACAAATACCCTTTTTCTTCTTCTTTTTCTTCTTTTTCTTCTTCTTCTTTTTCTTCTTCTTCTTCTTCTTCTTCTTCTTCTTCTTCTTCTTCCCTTCTTTAAAAAAAAAAAAGTAATTTTAAGCTCTTGTCAGTGACATCAATCATTACTGCTGTACAACAAGAGAACCACAACTGACTGATTTTTGTTTTAAACAAAAAGGCTGAAAACAAAAAGGTTAACATTCAAAACATCAGCGGCGCTGCTTCAAACCTTACCACCTTATTCAATCGGTCTATAACCAGCCAGAAAATCAGAACCACGATAGTACTAAAAATCACAATCAGTCACACACACACACACACACACACACACACACACAACATACACACACCTTCACTAACACACACACACACACACAC
>NC_134903.1:16524985-16529985 GCF_041734735.1 Babylonia areolata
TTCATTCGCATGATACAAGCACAACTATATCCAGGCCGCTCTTATTCACACTGATGGCTTTTTGTTTGTCGTTTGTTTGTTTTCCATTATAGCGAGGAGAGAAAAAAAAAAACCTGGAAAAACCAAGTCTTCACTCCCACGATACAAACACGGCCCACTCTTATTCACACCAAGGGTTGGTTGTCTGTTGTTTGTTTGTTTTCCAGCACAGCTTCATCCAGGAACTGCACTGGTTTGCAGTAATGCCCTTCTCCCCCTAAAAAAAAAAAATGATATTCCAAGTCGTCATGATATCGACACCTAATATCGACACTGCTTTTTTCCAAGCACACTCACAACAATAACGACATTTTTCTTTGCCCCCCCCCAAAAAAAAGGGGGGGGGGGGTGTAAAGAAATAGATGTCAAGTCTTCACAACACAGAAGAAACGGAATATATACACTCTGTTGTCGCTACGTATATCGACGGTATTTTGCCTTGAAAAAAAAGAAAGTTTCCACATTTCATCCATGTGATAATGAACAAAATCAGAAATCACATCAACAATTGGTGGCAAAAGGAATGGGGAATTTCATTCGTGCGAGATTTGCTGCCTGCGAATATTACCTCGCTTGTTCTGAAAATTTAATTGGATTTTTACAAATAAAGTTTGCATGGATAATAATCATTTTGGTATTTCCGATTATATTCACTTACTAATGACCTACTTCGAGCGTTTCCATCCACAGCATTCCTTGGTTATCCTATTCTGCATGGCAGTGAACATACTACTATTGCTGCTGCTGCTACTACTACTGCTGCTGCTGCTACTAATTCTACTGCTGCTGCTACTATTACTACTACTACTTCTACTACTACTGCTACTAGAATTACTACAAATTGGCGTTCTCACCTCCCATGGCAGGGAGTCACGTGGGTTTTCAATACACGTTACACACACATAGATATACGTTTATTCAAGAACGACAAACCATGCACAAACAAACGTGCGCATACACACAAACACGGAAACACACACGCACACAGACACACACACACACACACACACACACACACACACACACACACACACACAGTTTAAGAAGCACACTGTCAAGAACAATGGCAATGTCAGAGCAGAAGAACAGACTCATTTCACCTTCCTGACTGCTGAATCTCGCAGAAGTAAGAACAGTGTGACTCTTTGTGTATTGAATTTCATCAATGGAGTCATTGGTTTTGCAGGATGAAGGGCAATGCCAACATTTATTTTCCCCCAAAGACGGAATGAGCAGTGTTCACAACAAGGCGTGGACATTCCCTCCGTCAGTCACAGAAGAAGGTGGTGGAGAAGAAATGTGGAAAAAGCCAAACAAAATTCACGCAGTCCAAATGCGAAAATTCCATAATTATTACGTATGAGAACCAGGCATGATAACGTTCTGAACGCTCGAAATGCCACGTTCACATTGCTACACACACACACACACACACACACACACACACACACACACACACAATACTCTTTGTGTATTGAATTTCATCAATGGAGTCATTGGTTTTGCAGAAAAAAAGGGCAAAACCTACATTTATTTTCCCCCAAAGACGGAATGAGCAGTGTTCACAACAAGGCGTGGACGTTCACTCTGTCATCACAGAAGAAGGTGGTGGAGAAGAAATGTGGAAAAAGCCAAACAAAATTCACGCAGTCCAAATGCGAACATTCCATAATTATTACGTATGAGAACCAGGCATGATAACGTTCTGAACGCTCGAAATTCCACGTTCGCATTGCTACACACACAACACACACACACACACACACACACACATACACACACACAATACTCTTTGTGTATTGAATTTCATCAATGGTGTCATTGGTTTTGCAGGATGAAGGGCAATACCTACATTTATTTTCCCCCCAAGACGGAATGAACAGTGTTCACAACAAGGCGTGGACGTTCACTCCGTCAGTCACAGAAGAAGGTGGTGGAGAAGAAATGTGGAAAATGCCAAACAAAATTCACGCAATCCAAATGCGAAAATTCCATATTACGTATGAGAACCAGGCATGACAACGATCTGAACGCTTGAAATGCCACGTTCACATTGCTACACACACACACACACACACACACACCAAAAAAAAAAACCCAAAACAACACCCCCCCCCCCCCCCCCCCCCCCCCCCCAAAAAAAAAAAAAAACAACAACAAAAAACAACAACACGTGTCGTGAACGTTGCAAGCCTTCAGCTGGACTTTGTGAAACAGACTGCTCGTTTTTTTTTTGTGGTTGATTTTTTGTTGTTGTTGTTTTTTTCATTACGCTTAGTCTCAACAGATTTCTCCACATGAAATTCAGGCTTCTTACCACAGTGCAACAAACACCCCCACCCCCCTCCCAACCCTCCGCCCTCTTTTGGTCTGTATGTGTTTTTGTAGTTTCCCCACGCTGACGTAAAGTTTCGAGAGAACAGTTAGGTCACATCACAAATACTTCCTCTCACAATGAAGAAACGGGTTCAAACGGAAATCATTCCTCAAATGCCATACGTCACCACTTCCTGTTCAACAACACATCGTCCTTAGAACAACCCCCGCTTTTCCATTTAGGTAGGGGTGGGGGAGGCGTGGGGTGGGGGGAGGGTCTTTCTTTTTTTCTGTCTGTAATTATTTGTCAGACTAAAAGTGGATTTTTTTTTTCTACATAGTTTTGCCAAACTTTTTGTTGTAGTGGGATATTTTACGAGAGTTAAGTACATGCTGTTTTCGGGACCTCGGTTCGAAATAAAAACCAGTCAGCCAGAAACCAATTATATGTCATGTTCTTTATTGAAATACATTTCTCTTCTGTCATATAGTTCATACGTTAGATACGTAATAAAACTGTTCACGTTTGGGAGATCTTGGTTTAACTTACATTCGAAAAGAAATAACTTTGCAAGAAGAAGAATACAGTCAATAACTCTAATGGATTCATTTGGATGGTTGACTGGTTAGTTAGTGAGTTAGTGAGTTCTTTAGTTAGTTAGTTAGTTAGTTAGTTAGTTAGTTAGTTAGTTAGTTAGTGAGTTAGTTAGTGAGTTCATTCGTGCGTTAGTGAGTGAGTGAATGAGTTAGTGGCTTAGTGAGTTAGTAAGTTCGTTCGTTCTTTAGTTAGTTAGTTCGTTCGTTCTTTAGTTAGTTAGTTAGTTCTTTCTTTAAACATTATTTCTTTAAACATCCACTATCATCAGTTCGTTAGTTCTTTAGTTAGTTAGTTAGTCACTTAGTTCGTTCGTTTGTTCGTCCATTACTTAGTAAGCTACCCGGTCAGTCAGTCAGTTACTTACTTTGTTACCATTTTACTTTCTACGAACCTATTATTTCATATGCTTAGTTTATTCCAATACATACATACATACATACATACATACATATATATATATATATATATATATATATATATATCGTTCGTTTTTATTACGTTCTAATGCACCTACTCTTTTGTTTATTTCATTTCATAATTCTATTTCACTTCATTTCACTTGTATGTATCCTAATTTCTACTGTATTTGTGTGTCTGTGTGTGATTTTCGATTTATGTTCGTACCTTGTTATGTACTATCCCCCTCCCTCACCACCACCCCCACCCACCCCTCGCCTCCCAATATTCCTTGTGACCCCGGTACACTTGATAATAAAGACATATTCTATTCTATTCTTTTAATATTTACTCAGAAGTACAGAAGGCTCCCAAGGCCTGAAAAATGCGTCGGGATAATGCGTATGGCTTTTTTCTTTTCTTTTCTTTTCTTTTCTTATAGCAGATGTGGTATAGAGACTATGGATTGGTCCCCACGCTTAGACACCTCACTGAAACTGAAACTGAAAAGTCTGCGTTCGTATCCTTTCGTCGACTAATTTCCCTTTATAGTAGTAGTAGTAGTAGTAGGGGCTGGCTCTTTTGGCCTTAAGCCTCGTGGTCTATTTGTGTCCCCTCCTTATTCTTCAACTTTGTTTAGGTCTGACTGCATGCCTTTCTTATAAATAAAATAATGTTACATTCAATCTACACTAAAGAAAAGGTCTTTCAATTTAGGGTCTTATCTTGGAGGGTTTTTTTTTTTAAGCTGTTAATATCTGGTGCATATTTTGCTTGCCTGTTGGCAGTACAGTTGATGGAACATGTGATGGATGTGATGTATTATTTGAGCTGAAGCGGTGGGTATATAGGCGAAGAGACACGCTAGGTCTGCTTACTACAGCACCAAGCTCCAGCAGCGTGCAATATCCGTGTGTGGGTGTGTTAAAAGGGTGTGTGTTACTGTGTGTGAAATCTGAACACTAACATGTTTTGGGTTTTTTTTGGGGGTGTGTGTGGTTTTGTTGTTGTTGTTGTTTTAATTAAGAAGCATACCTTAATTGGTTTGGACACACACACACACACACACACACACACACACACACACACACACACACACACACACACTCACACACACTATCAAACAATGTGTGTGTGTGTGTGTGCGCGCGCGCGCGCGCGCGCGTGTGTGTGTGTGTGTGTGTGTGTGTGTGTGTGTGTGGGTGGGTGTGCGCTCGTGTGTGTGTGTGAGGGGTGTGTGTGTGTGTGCGTGTGTGTGTGTGTGTGCGTGTGTGTGTGTGTGTGTGTGTGTGTGTGTGCGTGTGTGTGCGTGTGTGTGTGTGTATGTGTGTGTGTGTGTGTGTTGTGCAGACATTTGATTGTTTCCTGTCGTTCCTATCCCTGTGTGTTTGTGGCTTGCGCTGTGAACGTACAGCCATAAAAAATTTTTTTTTAAACAACAACAGGATTTGGCATACGCCCTACATGAGACAAATTCACTCATCCATTTATTCAGTCAGTCGGTCCGTCGGTCGGTCGGTCATTCATTCTTTCATTCATTCATTCGTTCGTTCGTTCGTTCCTTGGTTCGTTTTCTTTGAAAACTAAATCGCTATTCAGTCACCGCAAACAACAACAATCATAACAACAACAACGACGACAACAACGACGA
>NC_134903.1:16544985-16547485 GCF_041734735.1 Babylonia areolata
GTTATGTAGATCTGCAAAAGAAGATGAAGTCCATTTCGTATTATTTTGTCCTGTATTAGATTACTTAAGACAAATAATTATATATTCCGTTGAGATATGTAGCAGACTAAGTAATTTTCGGTTAGTATTACTTCTGTCTTCTACAAATGATAACGGGTTTTTTTTTTTCGAATCTTGCATATTTATCTATATGTCATCAAAACGACGAAGTTTCATGACTGGTTAAACAGAACAGAGTTTGATTATATTCTTATGCAAATCTATTCTTACAAAATATGTAATCACCCCTTCAAATGGGGCCATGGCCTTGTTGAATAAACTTTCGTTTCTCTCTCTCTACGTCCCCCCCCCCTCTCTCTCTCTCTCTTTCTGTGTCTGTCCCTGCCTCTCTTCCTCACTCACTTCTACGCTCTCTCTCACTCTGTCTGTCTGTCTCTCTCTCTCTCTCTCTCCCTCTCTCCCCCCTCTATCTCCCTCTCACTCACTCCCCAACTCTCCCTCTCTGTCTGTCTGTCTCTCTCTCCCTCTCTCTCTCTCCTCTCTATCTCCCTCACTCACACCCCAACTCTCTCTCTCTCTCTCTCTCTCTCTCTCTCTCTCTCTCTCTCTCTCTCTCTCCCCTCTATCGCCCTCTCACTCACTCACTCCCCAACTCTCCCTCTCTGTCTCTGTCTGTCTGTCTGTCTCTCACTCATTCACTCCCCAACTCTCTCTCTCTCCCCTCTGTCGCCCTGTCTGTCTGTCTGTCTCTCACTCATTCACTCCCCAACTCTCTCTCTCTCCCCTCTGTCGCCCTCTCACTAACTCACTCCCCTACTTTCCCTCTCTGTCTGTCTGTCTCTCACTCATTCACTCCCCAACTCTCTCTCTCTCTCTCTCCCACTAACTGTCATATTCAGTTCATCAAATCCTGTTTAGCGCCGTCTCCTCCGCTCACCCAACCACAAAGACTGGAGGCAGAACAATAGCATCGTTGTCATCGTCATCTTCACCACCGTGCCGGACACCCAAGTACCGATGACCTACCACCACTATGATGACTCTGCAGACCCAACACATTATCATTATCATCATATCTACCCTTCGTCCTAAACAACCTCTGTCGCAGAACATGACAACAACAAAATGTAGTGGTGGTGGTGGTGATGACGACAGGCACTAACGTTAACACGCACGCGAGAAAGAGAGGAGAGAAAGAAAGTGAGAGAGAGAGAGAGAGGAGAGAAAGAGAGTAAGAGAGAGGAGAGAAAGATTGAGAGAGAGGAGAGAAAGAGAGTAAGAGAGAAAGAGTGAGAGAGAGGAGAGAAAGAGAGTGAGAGAGAGGAGAGAAAGATTGAGAGAGAGGAGAGAAAGAGAGTAAGAGAGAGGAGAGGCAGACAGATAGATAGAAGGATAGACGGACAGACAGGGAGACTGAAAGACATTAAAAAAGAGAGCGGCACACAGAAAGAGAGACAGAGACAGAGACAGACACACAATCAGACACACAGACAGAAATAGAGACAGACAGGGAAAGAGGAAGAAGAAAAAGAGACAGACATACACAAAATAGAGACAGACATGGAAAGAAGAAGAAGAAGAAAATACAGACACAAAATAGAGACAGACAGACAGACAGAAATAGAGACAGACATGGAAAGAAGAAGAAGAAGAAAATACAGACACAAAATAGAGACAGATAGACAGACAGAAATAGAGACAGACAGGGAAAGAGGAAGAAGAAAAAGAGACAGACTGACAGACAGACAGACAGACAGACACAAAATAGAGGCAGGCAGACAGACAGACACAAATAGAGACAAATAGGGAATGAGGAAGAAGGAAAAAGAGACAGACAGACAGACAGAAATACAGACAGACAGAAAGACAGAAATACAGACAGACAGACATGGAAAGAGGAAGAAGAGGAAAAAAGAGACAGACAGACAGAAATAGAGACAAACGGGGAATGAGAAAGAATGTTTTTTTTAAAGACACAGAAAGACAGACAGACAGACAGAAACAGAGACAAACAGGGAATAAGGAAGACTAAAAAATAAATAAATAAAATAATAAAAAGACACAGATAGGCGGACAGACAGACAGACAGACACAGAGACAGACAAGGGAAAGAGGAAGAAGAAGAAGAAGAAAAACAAAACAGAAAACAAAGCGACACAGAGAACGAGAGAGAGAGAGAGAGAGAGAGAGAGAGAGAGAGAGAGAGAGAGACGGCAATAACGTCTTGCTAATAGCGTGCAGGCTAAAACTGGACCCAATCCTTTATAACCCAAGAACTTGTGACTCGGCCAAAGCGAGTCACATACTAAAGCCTGGAACGGCCTCAATCATTGTGACGGTGCTGTTTGTCTGCTACCATCGTCAATAATTCATCATCATCGTCGTCGTCGTCGTCGTCGTCGCTGCTTGCCTTCAAATATCATCATCAAATCATCAATTTTGTCACCATCATGATCATCATCATCATCGATTTTGTCACCATCATCATCATCATCATCAC
>NC_134903.1:16552485-16559985 GCF_041734735.1 Babylonia areolata
GTTGTAGGTTAATACTTGTTGATATGCATACACATATTCTCCTTCCCATGACACCTCATTCAATACACACCACAATCTCTTTAGACCTTTTTCTTATAATATACTTTTCCTCTGATACATAACATGAATACTTTTTTACACTAATATTCACATGCATTCCCTTTCCTTTATCCACTTCTTTACTCCTTTCCGTCTAAAAACACTTAAAGTGAATAGACGTTAAGCTGAAGATAAACACACACACACACACACACACACACACACACACACACACACACACACACACACACACACACACACACACATGAAAACCAAACCTTGAGTTGGATGAACAACAAAATGTAGAAATAATAAACTAATCATATAACCAAACTAACTAATTTTTTTTTTAAAGCTAAGGGTTATTTAGAAACATGTCTGAGCGCGTTCTGCTCTCTGTTTTAACGCATAGAAAATAAACATTGCTTCATCTCTTAACACAATGCTGTTGACATTTTGAAGCAAGTGGGGTAATAGGGGAATCCTTTAATTTGCGCATATGCTTGAATAAGTATTTCTTTCGCAGAGAGACACAGAGAGAGAGAGAGAGAGAGAGAGAGAGAGAGAGAGAGAGAGAGAGAGAACGCAGAGCTCAGAAATGTTATAATGTACATCGGCCTTGGGCCACAATATAATAGGAGAATTGGGGTCGCGATGGGGTCGAAGCGAAGGTTCATTCTCCATGCGAAGGAATTGTTGATGATGCGAGAGAGAGAGAGAGAGAGACAAAAGAGGGAGAGAGGGGGGGAGAGGGAGAGAAACAGAGACAGAGAGACAGACCGACAGAGAGAGAGAGAGAGAGGGAGAAAGAGAGGGGGGAGAGAGAGAAGAAAGAGAGGGGAGAGAGAAGAGAGAGAGGGGAGAGAAAGAGGGGAGAGAGAGAGGGGGGAGAAAGAGAGGGGGAGAGAGAGAGAAGAGAGGGAAGAGAGAGAGGGGGGGAGAGAGAAGAGAGAGGGGAGAGAGAGAGAAAGAGGGAAGAGAGAGAGGGGGGAGAGAGAGGGGGGAGAGAGGATAGAGGGAAGAGAGAGAAAGTGGGAAGACAGAGAGAGAGAGGGGAGAGAGAGAGGGGGGTAGAGAGAAGAGAGAGGAGAGAGAAGGGAGAGAGGGGAGAGAGAGAGAGGAGAGGGAAGACAGAGAAGACAGAGAGAGAGAGGGGGGAGAGAGGATAGAGGAAAGATAGACAGAGAGGGGGGAGAAAGAAGAGAGAGGAGAGAGAAGGGAGAGAGGGGAGAGAGGGGGGAGAGAGAGAGAGATAAGAGAGAGATAGGGGAGAGAGATAAGAGAGAGATAGGGGAGAGAGAGAGAGATAAGAGAGATAAGAGAGATAGAGGGGAGAGAGAGAGAAGATATAGAGAGGTGGGAAGGACAGAAAGACAGAGAGTAGTTGACAAAGAGAAAGCGGTGGGGTCTTGAGAGACAGAGGAGAAAGACACAGAGACAGACAAAGACAGAGAGCAACATATATAAAAGACAGACAAACTGACCAACAGAAGAAAAGAAAGAGATCCCCCCGAAAACGGAGCATGGCTGCATACATGGCAGGGTAAATACGGTTATACACGTAAAAGCCCACTCGTGTACATACGAATGAACGTGGGAGTTGCAGCTCACGAATGAAGAAGAAGGAGGAGGAGGAGGAGAAGAAGAAAGAGAAGGAGAAGAAGAAGAACAAGAACAAGAAGAACAAGAACAAGAAGAAGAACAAGAAATAAAGAGAGACGCTGAGGAGAAGGACAGACGAAAAGACAGACATCCAGACAGACGGACGGGAGAAAAGATATCAGAGAAGGAACAGAGAGAAAAAAACAGAAAAGATGGGAAAGAGAAACAGGAAGACACAGGAGGGGAAAGCGTGTGGGGGGTGTGAGGGGGGCGGGGGGGGGGGGGGTGAGCAGGGGGTGGGGGTGGGGAGTGGCGGAATAAGAGAAACTTAACAGCAAGAAAAAATAAAATAAAATAAACACACACACACACACACACACACACACACACACACACACACACAGTGTCAGTCAGTGTTGCAACCACTCCATAAGAAGGGCGATTTGAATGTACCTGATAATTACCGTGGTATCTCCCTGTAGCAAGCTTTACACTTTTGTGCTGAATACACGTCTTACTAAATGGATTGAAGAAAATGGGGTTATTGGGGAAGAACAAGTTGGGTTTAGAGAAGGTCACTGCACAACTGATCACATTTTTACATTGCTTGCATTAATACAAAGACAACTACTCAGACATAGAACATTGTATGTTGCATTTATTGATTTTCGAAAAGCTTTCGATACTGTTAGAAGAGATAAGCTCTGGAGAATTCTGAGTGTCAATGGTATCAATGGAAAATTTTTAAATGCACTGAAAAGTATTTACACAGTTGTTAAGGCGTGTGTTCGCGTCGGAGGTGACCTCACAGATACTTTTCTATGTCCGTTTTTCTGAAGCGTCTTTTGGGCGTGAGTCAGAGAGCAGCAAGACACTTGATTTACGGTGAACTTGGTCGCTATCCCCTGTATGTGACCACCTACTCCAAGTGTCTTAAATTTTGGCTTCGTATTGTCTTTATGGATATTGACCGTTTCCCTAAGAAAGCTTATAATATGATGTTATCATTGCAAAGTCATAATTATTGTACTTGGGCTTGCTCTGTGAGAAATGTTTTGTATAAATTTGGATTTGGTGTTGTTTGGGAGGCTCAGTCAGTTGGTAATGTCAAAATGTTTATGACTGAATTTAAGCAGCGACTGGTTGATTGCTTTACTCAAGACTGACATTCAGCTCTCCAGTCTCACGATTTTTATGATGTGTATTCAGCTTACAACCAGTCCTTGTCACTTAAACCTTACTTGAATAATGTCAAATGTATAAATATGCGCCGTGTTTTTTCGCAGCTTAGAATTAGAATGTCCAACTTACGCTCACACTTTTTGCAGTTTAACTATGATGGGCAAAGTAGGAATTGTCCTTTTTGTGATGACACTCCGGAAACCGAAATGCATTTTCTTTTGGTCTGCCCAAAGTACTGTTCCCTGCGTTCTCAGTTTATTCCTGCTAAATTTCACAAACATCCAAGTGCATCTAAGATGTCCATGTTGTTATCTTGTGCGAGTGAGAGATTGAGTGTTAGTATATGCAAGTTTGTATTCAAAGCGTTTTCATTACGAGCAAATGCTCTAGAATCGTTATCGATGCCCATGTAGTTCAATGATTGTCCTAATATTCATTTCCCTGTATTAATTCTGTTTGTCCTTGTGAACTCCATTGTTATGGATCTGTGGCCTGACAATTAAAATATTTCGACTTCGACGCTCGCACGCACGCACGCACGCACGCACCCACCCACTCACCCACACACACACACACACACACACACACACACACACACACACACCGAACTGACGTGAACACCTTTTTATGACCAGAGCAAATCGACTGCTTTACTGGCAATACAATGCAAAGTGGAAAATGCAGCCTAGTTGGGGTTTTTTTTATTATCAAAGGAGAGTGACAGACAGACAGATACACAGAGACAGTGACAGTGACAGTGACGCGACAGAGAAAAACAGAGAGGAGAGAGGGAGAGAGAGAGGGAGAGAGAGGAGAGAGAGAAATAGAGAGAGAGACGGGGAGAGGGGCGGAAGAGACAGGCAGACAGAGAGATAGAAAAATACGAGGAAAGAGAAGAGAAGAGAGAGAGAGAAAAAGAGAGAGAGAGAATAGAATGAACAGACACACAGTAACAGAGGTAGAGAGAGAGATACAAGAAGAGATAGAGATACAGAGAGACAGAGAGACAGAAAGAAATACGGAGAGACAGAGAGAGAGACAGAGAGAGATACAAGGAGAGAGAGAGGGCGAGAGAGAGACAAAGACTGAGAGAGGGACAGAAAAAGAGAGAGGCAAAGAGAGAAAAACAGGCAGACAGAGACACAAAAACAGAGGAACAGAGAGAGATAGAGGGTGGTAGATACACAGACAAACAAAGAAGTCAGAACTTTGAAAAAATGATTTTTTTAAATTAGAAATGTGGTTGGTGAGAAAGTTAAGTTTCAGTTTCAGTTTTCTGAAAGAGGCGTCTGCGTTCCGACAAATCCATATACGCTGCAACACATCTCCCAGGCAGATTTGTATTTGCATTTCTTTTTATCACACAAGATTTCTCTGCGTGAAATTCGGGCTGCTCTCCCCAGGGACAGCGCGTCGCTACACTACAGCGCCACCCCTTTTTTTTTGTATTTTTTCCTGCGTAGTTTTATTTGTTTTTCCTATCAAAGTGGATTTTTCTACAGAATTTTGCCAGGAACAACCCTTTTGTTGCCGTGGGTTCTTTTACGTGCGCTAAGTGCATGTTGCACACGGGTCCTTGGTTTATCGTCACATCTGAATGACCAGCGTCCATATTCACCACTCAAGGTCTAGTGGAGGGGGAGAAAATATTGGCGGCTGAGCCGTGATTCGAACCAGCGCGCTCAGATTCTCTCGCTTCCTAGACGGACGCGTTAACTCTAGGCCATCACTCCATGTCTGACCAGCAGCTTAACCCAATGTATTGAGTTAGTCCTTGAGAGCATGCATGAATTACATTATAATGATTTGTGTACACAATGAGAGTGGATTTCTTCTACAGGATTTCGCCATGGTGTTGTCACCAGTCTGTCCAAAACAATCATGCAAGGCATCATCGAGGGCGGGAGAAGAAGAGGAAGACAGCGGAAGAACTGGCATGAGAACATCCAAGAATGGACCGGACTCCATACACGTGAGCTGCTGCCGGCGGCTGCTGAACAGAGACAGATGGAGAAGGGAGGTTGCGTCTGGAGTCCTCAGGTTTCCCCCCCCAACGACTACTCTGTAGTTAGGGGCCTGAGGAGGTTGTCATGGGTTCTTTTCCAGCACGCCAAGTCGTGCTGCACACGGGACCTCGGGGTTTATCGTCTCATCCAAATGAAGAAATAGCTCAGTGTGATTTTTCCAGTCAAACGTGGGAGAAAGGGCCAGACAAGGATTCGAACACAGACGCTCAAGGACCCTGTTCTGGCAGATAAGCGCCTTCACCGTTCTGCCACCTTCCTCCTTTTTTACAAAGGAATATGACACCATCATTGATTTTACCCTATCATTTTTTGTTTTCTTCTTTGATGTACAGGTAAATTTGACACATTTCTTACAACGCTTCTTATATCGGGTGTCATCAATATCACCAGACTTAGACTCCACTGCTTCCGAGATTCATAAATCTTTCTCAGTTCACTGGAAACGAGACCAGCATAAAATGAACCGTATCTCATCTCCGACCGAAAAATTTTACACAGAGCTCAAGTTATAATAATCTACACCGGTTTGTTTCCTATAAGGACAGACATGCAGAGGGATGAGAGGGAGGGGGGAGAGACACAGTGGGAGAAAGAAAGAGACAGAGAAAGAGAGAGAGAGAACACTGAACACTGAAATCAGTGTTCAGTGTTTCAGAGAGAGAGAGGAGAGAGAGATAGAAATAGAGAGAGAGAGAGAGCATTTCAGTGTTCAGTGTTTCAGAGAGAGGGAGGGAGAGAGAGAACATTTCAGTGTTTAGTGTTTCAGAGAGAGAGAGAGGAGAGAGAGGGGACAAAGAGATAGAAATAGAGAGAGAGAGAGCATTTCAGAGTTCAGTGTTTCAGAGAGACAGAGGGAGGGAGATAGAGAGCATTTCAGAGTTCAGTGTTTCAGAGAGAGAGAGAGAGGGAGGGAGAGAGCATTTCAGTGTTCAGTGCTTCAGAGAGAGAGAGGGAGGGAGAGAGAGAGCATTTCAGTGTTCAGTGTTTCAGAGAGAGAGAGAGAGAGAGGGAGGGAGAGAGAGAGCATTTCAGTGTTCAGTGTTTCAGAGAGAGAGAGAGAGGGAGAGAGGGGGGAATGGAGAGAGAGAGGGGGGAGGAGAAAAAAAAGAGAGAGAGGGAGCATTTCAGTGTTCAGTGTTTCAGAGAGAGAGAGGAAGAGAGGGGAGAGAGAGAGGGAGAGAGACGGATATATATATATATATATATATATATATATATATATATATATAAGAGAGGAGAGAGAGAGAGAGAGAGAGAGAGAGAGAGGCAAAGAGAAAGCGAAAAGGGGTGGGGGTAGGGGGGTGTGGGGAGGAAGGGGAGGGGGATAAGAGAAAAGCGAACATCAGCAAAAAAAACAACAAGAGCAGCAACAACAAAAACAACACCAAAGAACACCAAAAAAAAACAACAACAAAAAACAAATCGAGCTGACATACACGAAACACGGGTTATGACCGGAGCAAATCGTCTGCTGAACTGGTTATGCACTCACTATGAAGATACAGCCTTGTTTATTTGAAAGAGAGGGATATAAAGGGATAGCGACAGAGACAGACAGACAGATAGACAGACCCCCCTCCCACACACACACACACACACACACACACACACACACACACACACACACACACACACACACACACACACGAGAGAGAGAGAGAGAGAGAGACTGGCAAACAGAGAGAGAGAGAGAGAGATTCTGACACACTGGTACACAGGCAAACAGACAGGGAGACAGAAAGACTATATAGGTTGACAGACAGACAGACAGACAGACACAGAAACAGACAGAGAGAGACAGGGTAATTATCTAATTTGATTTGATTTCATGTTTGATTTGATATAAATACTTATATAGCGCCTATCCTCGGTCGATGACCAAGCTCTAAACGCTTCACAAACACGGTGTCATTTACACAAACAGGCTGCCTACCTGAGTAAAGCCGACTGATGGCTGCCATTCGGCGCTCATCATTCGTTTCCTGTGTCATTCAATCAGATTTCAGACACGCACACATACACACTCAGACAGACATTAACATTTTACGCGTACGACCGTTTCATCTACTTACCCCCGCCATGTAGGCAGCCATACTCCGTTTTCGGGGGTGTGCATGCTGGGTATGTTCTTGTTTCCACAACCCACCTAACGCTGACATGATTTACAGATCTTTAACGTGCGTATTGTTTTGATCTTCTGCGTGCGTGAACACACGAAAGAGGTTCAGACACGAGCAGGTCTGCACATAATTATTATGTTGACTTGGGAGATCGGAAAAAATCTTCACCCTTTACCCACCAGACCCCGTCACCGAGATTTGAAGCCGGGACCCTCAGATTGAAAGTCCAACGAAGCAGTTCAACCACCCTGTGACCTACAGAGAGGCCAGGACCATCATCCACAACCGATACCAGAACCAGTGGAAGAGAAGGCTGGGTGCAAACAGTGGTGTCGATCCAATCCACCAGCTCCAGAGACACCAGCAGACAGTCCTCTTCAGACTGAGAACTGGCCACTGCCGACTACTGAGTCACCTTCACCGTATGAAGATCGCCCACACTGATGAGTGTCCATGTGGCACTGGACCCCAGACCCCTGAACACATCCTCCAACACTGCCCAACCCATGAAGCTCTACGGCGTCAAACCT
>NC_134903.1:16572485-16579985 GCF_041734735.1 Babylonia areolata
ATCACAGCAGGAAAGTGAATACGGTATGCTTTTTTATTCATTCCTTTTTATTTATTGAGACATCTTGCCTTTGCGCATGTTCTTGAAGCTCTATGCGCTTTACAATAGCACTAAAAACAATCACTCAAACTTCTGTTACAGTCATTCGGATGAGATCATAAACCGAGGTCCCGTGTGCAGCATGCACAGCGCACGTAAAAGAACCCACGGCAACAAAAGGGGTGTCCCTGGCAAGATTCTGTAGAAAAATCCACTTCGATAGGAAGAACACACACACACACACACACACACACACACACACACACACACACCTACATGCAGGAAAACATAATTTTAAAAATGGGAGGCGCTCTCAGTGTAGCGACGCGCTGTCCTTGGGTAGAGCAGCCCGAATTTCACACAGAGAAACCTGTCGTGACAAAAAAGAATAATACAATATTTCATGTTTAGATCCGGGAGATCGTTCGCACCGATAGACGAGTGATTTTTCTTTTTTTTTTTTTTTGGGGGGGGGGGTGACTCACGGAGAGACAATATGAATATTTCTATAGCGCCTATCCTCAGTCAGAGACCAAGCCCTTAGCTCTTTACAAAACACGGAGTCACAACAGGCTGGGTAGAGCCCGACTGACAGCTGCCTTTGGGCGCTCATCATTCGTTTCCTGCGTTATTCAGTCAAGGTTTCGGTCATGCACACACAAAACTCATACAGACATGCAACACATTACATGTACAACCCGTTTCGTTTATTTACGCAGCCATGTAGGCAGCCATATTCCGTTCTCCGGGGTATGCATGCTGGGAATGCTTTTTGTTTTCTATAATCCACCGAACGCTGACATGGATTACAGGATCTTAAACGTGTGTATTTTATCTTCTGCGTGTGTAAACACACGAAGGGGGTTCAGGCACTAGCACGTCTGCACATATGTTGACCTGGGAGATCGGGAAAAAAAATCTCCACCCTTTACCCAGTAGGTGTGACGGGGTTTGAACTTAGGAACCTCGGGCGAGAATCCAGCACCCTGACCATTAATTTGGACCACTGTACCCGTAAAAAGAGAGAGAGAGAGAGAGATGGACGAACGGAGAAAGAGAAAAAATACAGTCAGAAACAGAAATAGGCAGAACACTGAACACTGGACTGAGAGAGACAGAGAGAGAGAGAGAGAGAGAGAGAGAGAGAGAGAGAGAGAGACATACAGACAAACAGACAGAGACAGACAGACAAACAGACAGAGACAGACAGAGGGACAGAGAGAGAGAGAGAGAGAGAGACGGAGAAAGAGACAGAGACACACAGAGAGAGAAAGAGAGAGAGAGAAAGAAAAAGAGAGAGTGAGAGAGAGACAGCGAGACAGAGAGAAAGAGAAAGAGACACAGAGAGAGAGAAAGAGACAGAGACAGAGAGAGAGAGAGAAAGAGACAGAGAGAGACAGAAAGAGACAGAGACAGAGAGAGAGAGAGAAAGAGACAGAGAGAGACAGGGACAAAGACAAAGAGAGAAAGAGACAGAGACACAGAGAGAAAGAGAAAAAAAGAGGGTCAGAAACAGAAACACAGAGAGAGTGAGAGAGACTGAGAGAGAGACAGAGACAGACAGACAGAGGGAGAGAGAGAGAGAACACTAAACACTGAAATGTTTCCATTAAACAGATGCAATCAAACGAACTAACGTATTTTATGAAGGATACATCATGAAACTTACCAAGCAAGCTTTCTACATTATAATTTAGAAAGGTCCATGCACTTGGGTAGTCAATCCTGTCCTATTTCAGACAGACAAAGAGAGACAGAGAGAGAGACAAAGACAGACAAACAGAGGCTGAACTGATAGAGACCAGACCGACGTATATTTTTATGCTGACAATACCATAATTATAACAACACTGCATTGTCAGTATCTTTTTTCATTCGACCCAATTACCTTATAACGATATCAGTATGTTATGTGCCATCTTAATATCATGTTATCATGATTATACTAATTCCTTATGCCGACTTTCATCGATGATACCTGCTCCCGTGTTTCGTATAAAGGCTTCTTAGATAGGTTGATAAAATAAAAAAAAAATGTATCAGTTGTAAAACAGCTAAGAAAACTTGCGTTCACCTCGTCAGTGGCAAATTATCTCAGGAAACTCTGTTCATCCACCCCTTTTACAATCATTGTTGAAGACATTTCAACCCAAATAGATAACTCATTCTGTTTTGAAGGCTCCTTGGTGTGTGTGTGTGTGTGTGTGTGTGTGTGTGTGTGTGTGTGTGTGTGTGTGTGAGTGTGTCTGTGTGTGATTTATTGCTAAAAAAAAATATTTGGTTTAGACGGAATAAGTTCACATTTTGCCTTACAGTTTATCCAGAACGCTTTATTTAGGAAGAATGAATTGCACAGTCCATCGAAAACTGCATAAAATATCACACGGCACAACATCAAAGGCTCCTTTTTTTCAGTGCTTCAAAACAAAACAAACAAACAAACAAACAAACAAAAATCACAATTGGCCTTCCCTCCCTCCTTAAAAAGGAAGCAATTTGCGAAAACAACGATTTTCTTCTATCATTTTCACTGTGGCAATAACGGGCCGAAAACTGTGTGCACAGTGTCATGTTAAATGTCGACAAGGATAGAGAGCAACTGGTTCAGGAATCATCCAAGGTAATTATCGTCCTAACAAGCACTAAAATTTCTCATTGTTATGTGATCAGTAGTTGGGGTGTCGGGGAGGGGGGGGTGGGGGGTGGGGGGTGGGGGAGGGGGACCCTGGGGGAGAGGGGGGGAGGGGGGGCGAGAGGGGGGGGGGAGGGGTAACCAACACAACAACAACATAACAATCCGTGGGTTTACAGTGCATGAACATAATTATTGTTATTCTGTGTGTCTGTCTGTTATTCTGTGTGTCTGTTATTCTGTGTGTCTGTTATTAAATCAGTTGATCAATACCGTTCGTGTCTTTTTGGGGGTTTTCTTCTTTTTTTTCTTCTTTTTTTTTTCTTGTGTGTGTGTGTGTGTGTGTGTGTGTGTGTGTGTGTGTGTGTGTGTGTGTGTGTGTGTGTGTGTTGTTGTTGTTGTTGTTGTTGTTGTTGTTGTTGTTGTTGTTGTTTTCCGTCTGTCTAGGCTAGCTGTTTGTATCAAGTTCTATCAGTCTTTCTGACACACAGTGTGTGACTGCCTGTCTTTTCTTTTTTTGTCTTTTTTTCTTTTTCTTTCTTCTTTTTTTTCCACGTATCTATTTATCTGTCGACGGGCGCAATAGCCGAGTGAGTGGTTAACGTGTTTCAATCTGAGGGTCCCGTGTTGGAATCTCGGTAACGGAGCCTGGTGGGTAAAAAGTGAACATTTTTTTCCGATCTACTGGTTCAACAAATGTGCAGACCTGCTAGTGCCTGAACCCCCTTTGTGTGTGTGTGTGTACGCGCGCAGAAGATCAAACACGCACGTTAAAGATCCTGTAATCCATGTCAGCGTTCGGCGGGTAATGGACACAAGAACATACCCAGCAAGCACACCCCCCAAAAGCGGAGTATGGCTGCCTATTATGGTGGGGTAACAACGGTCATACACGTAAATTCCACGAGTGAACTATGGAGTTGCTGCCCACGAACGAAGAAAAAGACTGAGAATCTGTCTGGTCCAGCCATACATCCTTCCACTCGTCTGTCTGTCTGTCTGTCTGTCTGTCTGTCTGTCTGTCTGTCTGTCGGACTGCCTTTGGCTATGGAACCTTTCCGTCTTTAGTGGTCCTCAAGAAAGCAGCCACTTTCAAGAATTCATCGACAGAATGTTTTAGAAAATGCTTTTTTTTTTAGCCTTTATTTGTCTAATGTATTGTTGCTTTCTTTTCTTTTTTGATCGAGAAAGAGAGAGGGAGAGAGAGACGGAGATGGGGGTGGGGGGGGGGGCTGAGTGAGAAAGCGTGAGAGAGAGAGAGAGAGAGAGAGAGAGAGAGAGAGAGAGAGAAAAAGAGAGAGAGAGAGAGTGTGTGACAGGGAGAGATGTGACATTTCCTTTACACAAGTTAACATCTATGATAATGATGATAAAAAAAATGATCACCATCATCATCATCATCATAAATTATATATTCATCAAACCTTTTCTATTCTCCCTTTTCTCTTTCCCATCTAAACTCTTGTATTTAGAAAACAAAACAAAACAAACAAACAAACAAAACACCAAAAAACAAAAGAACACATACTTCTAAATTCGAGAATGTCAACGTATATATATATATATATATATAAAGAGAGTGAGAGACGTGCGAACACGAACGCGGCTTTTAGTAGGCTACTTTCTGATGCACTCTGAGCAACCAACCAACCAAGTCTGCCCAGACACAGACACACAAGACACACACTCACAACCATTCACAGAAACACTCACAACCCTGTACTAGCAGCGCTTGTAACGGCGAAAGACCGGTAGGAAGATGAAGAAGAAGAAGAATGCGAAGACGAAGACAAAAGCGGCCATTGTCGCCCCAAAGATAGCTCTGCTGCAGTGTCCAGTCGGACTCCCTTTCGGCCATTAGCTGACCAGCAGCAGACAACAATGGACACACACCGTTCGCTGACGTGGCCACAACCACCGTCGTTCGCTGAGCCGTTCACTTGCTGTGCTGGCTTTTTAAAAGGTATCGGTATGTCCGTCAGCGACGCAGCGAGAGAGAGAGAAACACACACACACACACACACACACACACACAACAACAACAACAACAACAACAACAATAATAATAATGATACTTATGTAGCGCTGAATCTTGTGCAGACAAATCAAAGCGCTTTCACACCTGTCATTCACACGCATGCATAACTCTAAAACTGAAGAAACTGAAGACAAGGAAGAGGCCGGGGAGGGAGGCTATCTTGCGAAGAGTGCGGAGACCTGACGAAGCGAAAGAGAAAGTTCATTCCAAATGGAAGGTCCAGAGACAGAGAAAGAACGGCGATCAACAGTGGAGTGTTTGAATCTGGGTATGCGTAAACATAGTGGATCCGTAGCCGATCGTAGAGAGCGAGATGGAGTGTAGAAGTGAAGGCAGCCACAAAGATAGCAAGGGAGAGATTTGTGAACACATTTATAACATTGAGTGCTGATCTTATACTTTATTCTGTGTGAGACAGTGAGCCAATGGACACACACGCGCGCGCGGCGCGCTGAAGACAAAATATAGTAAAAATGTTAGATGCATTTGTGGTAAGCAGTTCGGCTTACATCATAGTTTGTTTCACTGTCAGTTGTTACGTAGCTTCTTGCCCAAGCATTTCATAGAGAGTAACTATTCTGCAGACGATTTTGGGGAAGTTATTTCTAACGAGGTTCGTTTAGTAGAACTTTCAAAGGCATTTGTTCATAGCCCTATTTCTACATTCCTTTAATGTACTTCATAATTGTGTTAATGGTTTTAGTTATTGTCATCATTATTGAACTGTTACTGTTAAAGCTAATTTCATGTTGGTTATGCATTTCTTAGTAGTTTTCTACATTTTCTGTATTATCCTGACTTCTCTTTCCCCTCTCCCCACCCCACACCACTTTTTTCTTTCTTTCTTTGTTTATCGTCTAATATCACTAATAGTGAAAATACGCTAAACTAAAGAACGAACACACACACACACACACACACACACACACACACACACCACAGGAAGAGAGAGAGAGGGGGGGGACAGTGAGAGGGAGAAAGGGGAAGAGAAAGAGAGTGAGACAGAAATAAGACAGACAGACACACAGACACAGTGGGAGTGAGGGCAGAGAGAGACGGAGAAAGAGTAAGAGACAGAGAAAGAGAAAAAAAAGAGATGGAGGGAGAGACAGACAGAGACAGAAACACTGAGAGAGAGAAAGAGAGAGAGAGAGAGAGAGGAGAGGAGAGAGAGTCAGAGAGAGAGAGGAGAGAGAGAGTCAGAGAGAGAGAGAGAGGAGAGAGAGAAGAGAGAGAGTCAGAGAGAAAGAGAGAGAGAGAGGGGAGAGAGAGAGGAGAGAGAGTCAGAGAGAGAGAGAGAGAGAGAGAGAGAGAGAGGAGAGAGAGAGAGTCAGAGAGAGAGAGAGAAGGAAATAAGAGGAAACAGAAGCATTAAGAAAAAAAAGAGAGAATTAATCATAATTTGCCAAAGACCACCATCCACACTCTCACCCGAAATGTAAAGGTAAGAAAGAAAGAAGAACAGACAGACAGACAGACCGAGAGAGAGAGAGAGTAAACTGAATTGATTTGAACTGAATTGAACTGAATTGAACGAATCTTTTTTTCTTAGAGTAATAGAATAATCGAGACAATGCTGTTGTTTTTCATGCAGCCCTCGAAGTTGAAACAGTAAAAGAAAACAAAAGTGAAAATCATTACATCAATACAGGATGCACACTTTAATCACGGTTACATGAATGGTAGTTTGACATTTTGCAACATTGTGGTAGAGGAGAATAAGAGGTTCTGGGAAGAGAGAGAGGGGGGGGAGAGAGAGAATGAATGAATGAATGAATGAATGAATGAATGAATGAATCTTTATTTTCCAACGGTGAAGATATTAGCACTTTGGCCGACTTACACATCTGCCGTTGTTCTAAGAGACGCACAAACATGTACGCATATAAATGTAGTTATACTGAATACTTAATACATGTATAATGTACGAGTATAACACAGCGTCCAACCGAGAGACACAGAGAGAGACACAGAGAGAGCGACACAGAGAGACAGACAGACAGACAGACAGAGACAGATGCAGATAGACAGAGACAGAGACAGAAAGGAGAGAGAAGAAATTTCATTTTCTGAGGGTAATAGGTAAGCAAGACAATGCTTCTCTTTTCGTTCAGCCCTTAAAGGGGAAACAGTAACATGAAAGAAAGGTGAAAATCATAACATCAATACAGCATGCACGTTTATAACATAGGTTACATAAATGGTAATTTTGGCATTTACAACTCTACATATGTAGAGTAGAATGAAAGGAGGATATCTAAAGGAGGCGGGGGGTGGGGTGGGGGGGGGGTAGATCGAGAGAGAGAGAGAGTGGGAAAGAGAGAGGGAGAGTGAGAGAGAGAGTTATTGCGAGAGAGAGTGAGAGAGAGACAGAGAGAGAGAGAGTAAGAAAGAGAGAGAGAGGGGGAGACAGAGGTAGAGAGAGTGGGGGGGGGAGAATGAAAGGAGGATATCTAAGGTAGGGCGGGGGAGGGGGTAGAGCAAGAGAGAGAGAGAGAGAGTAAGAAAGAGAGAGACAGACGGAGAGAGAGAGAGCGGAGATCGAGAGGGAAGAGAGAGAAATAGAGAGAAAGATATATATAAAGAGAGAGAGAGAGAGTTGGGGGTAGGAGGGGTGCACATTTTGCGAGCGCGCGCGCGTGTGTGTATGTTTTCTGTCTTCGTATTCATTCGAATGTGTGCGTGCGGGCGTAAGTAAGGAGGTGCAGAAGATACTCCTGTAAAGAAAATGGAAACGAAGGAGTGGGGAAGGGGTAGACACAGAGATAGAGAGATAGAGAGAGAGAGAGAG
>NC_134903.1:16587485-16597485 GCF_041734735.1 Babylonia areolata
CAGACAGACACATAGATAAACAGACATGCAGAAAGACACACAGACACACAGATAAACAGACATGCAGACAGACAGACAGACAGACACATAGATAAACAGACATGCAGACAGACAGACAGACAGACAGACACATAGATAAACAGACATGCAGGCAGACACACACACAGACACATAGATAAACAGGCATGCAGACAGACAGACACAGATACACAGACACGCAGATAAACAGTCATGCAGACAGACACACAGATAAACAGTCATGCAGACAGACACAGACACACAGATAAACAGACATGCAGACAGACAGACAGACAGACACACAGACACATGGATAAATAGACATGCAGACAGACAAACAGACAGACACAGACGGAGAGAGAACAGTGTATTGGCCATCGCTAATTCTTTATAACGTTGTTTTTGTTAAAACTGATTTGTTGGTTTGTTATGAATGTATATAATGCGCCTATCCTCGTCGGAGACCAAGCTCTAAGCGTTTCACAACACGGAGTCATCTGCACAACAGGCTGTCTACCTGGATACACCCGACTAACTACTGCCATTGGGCGCTCATCATTCGTTTCCTGTGTCATTCAATCAGGCTTCAGTCACACACAGACATAAGACATACAGACACGGATACATAGACACAGACATAAAGACATACAGGCATACAGACATAGACACAGAAACACACACACACACACACACACACACACAGACAGGCACACATAAACACAGACAGGTACACACACACACACACACACACACACACACACACATACACGCATACAAGCAGACACACACACATACAAGCAGACACACACACACACACACACACACACACACACACACACACACACACACGCACGCACACACACACACACGTGCGCGCGCGCGCGTTCATTATTGCAGGGTTTTTTTCCCCCATCTGTATTCTTCATTTTCTTTTCTTTCCCTTCATATTCATAAGCGTGTCGTCTTCTTTCTTTTTTTTAAGACGATCTAAGAAAAAAATGTGGACCCACTTTTCTCTCATGAAAGAGAGAGAGAGAGAGAGAGAGAGAGAGAGAGAGAGAGAGAGAGAGAGAGAGAAGGAAGAGAGTGCTTCCCATTCATCGACTGACAGCTGGGTGTGACTCAAGTTTTCTGAATAACATACATTTGGTTAAAGAGATATCCATTCATGAAACACACACACACACACACACACACACACACACACACACACACACACACAGAGAGAGAGAGAGAGAGAGAGAGAGAGAGAGAGAGAGCGTGGGTGTGGTGCATACATGTGTATGCTTATACATTACATACGTGTGTAAATACAGGTATGAATGCAAGTACAGGTATGAATGCGTCTGTTCCCCCACCTCTCTCTCTCTCTCTCTCTCTCTCTCTGTTTTTGTTTCTCTGTCTGTCTGTCTGTCTGTTTCTGTCTACTTGTCTGTCTGTCTGTCTCTGCATATGTTCACACACACACGCACGCACACCCGCGCGCACGCACACACACGTGCACACAAGTGCACACACACACATGCACATACACACACACACGCACATACACACACGCGCGCGCACGCACGCAGGCACACACACACACACACACACACACACACACACACACACACACACACACACACTCCACTTGAAATAAAGAGCAATAACCTCTCTGTTTTGCTCATGTGGCATTGTTCACAGTTGTTTCCCTTCGGCTCTCTCTCTCTCTCTCTCTCTCTCTCTCTCTCGGCAAACACGACTGGCCAGCGCAGGGTCAGCCCGTAGGGTCAGTGTGGAGAAGACGAGTGACCCACACACCTCTTCGACCCCGCCACCAGTCAAGGAGCCGACACTAAGTGATGTCATGAATATCCTGGGCGCTAAGATCGACGACGTCAAGCAGGAAGTGCAGCACCTGTCTGGTGATTTTACGGTGAATGTGTGTCTTCATGTCGTACATTTATTTGCTTATTTATCATCAATGTTGTCTTATTTATTTATTAGTATTAGTATTTATTATTATTATTATTTTATTATTATTATTATTATTATTATTATTATTATTACTACTACCTTTTTATATTATAATAATTATTTGTTTATTTATTTATCTATTTATTTATGGAAGCTTATCTATTATTTATTCACCTTTCTTCTTCTTTTTTTTTCTTTTTTTTTTTCCTCAAGGCCTGACTAAGCGCGTTGGGTTACGCTGCTGGTCAGGCATCTGCTTGGCAGATGTGGTGTAGCGTATATGGATTTGTCCGAACGCAGTGACGCCTCCTTGAGCTACTGAAACTGAAACTGATGATTACGCTGGCTTGAGAGAAGAAATGAAAGGTCTCAGAGAGGAGGTGACGGAGCTGAAGAAAGAGAATCGGGACCTGAAGAAAATCAACAGCGACCTGAACGAGAAGCTGGAAGACTGCGAGAGGAGGATCGACGACCTGGAGGGCCGCTCCAAGAGGAACAACTTACTGTTCTACGGTCTACCCAGGCGGCAGAACGAGACTCCTGCAGACTGCGAGGGCATGCTCAAGGACCTCTTCACGGACGGCCTGGACATGACGGAAGACGTGGAGCTGGACAGGGTGCATCGCCTGAGTGCCAGGCCTGACTCACCGGTGATCGCCTGCTGCACCTTCTACCGGCAGAAGGTAAACATCCTTAAGGCGAAAGGAAAACTTAAAGGTTCAAATGTTTTCATTGGTGAAGATTTTTCTAAGGGTGTGAGAGACATAAGGCGGCGGCTAACCCCTCATTTAAAGAAGGCCAGACAGGAGGGCAAAAGGGAGACGGTGGTTTTTAATCATCTGTTGATTGATGGACAAAAGTATTCTGTTGATGCCCACAATAATCTGGTATATTGGAAATGAGAGGCTGGCCGGCCTTTGTTTGTAGATAATGCATCTTCTGGTGGGGTTATAAAAAGAGAGGTTACACCGATCGCAGCCAGTGTCAGTGTCAGCGAACCTGCACGTGATTTTGGTGAGGAGAGCGGTGTGTGTGAGAGGTCAGCTGAGGACAGTGTGTGTAGTGTGTCTCCTGTAATATGTGTCATGAAGTTGAACGTGTGTTTGATAATGGAGATAATGTTGATTTGCCAGACGATGTGAATAATAAAAGTATAGCAAAACGGCTCTCTTTTCTGCACTGGAATGTGAATGGCCTTATGTGAAAATTACAAGATAATGATTTTGTTTCATTTGTCCGCTCATTTGATTTCATTTGTCTTGTCGAAACGTTTCTTGATGATTTCAACTCTTCTGTCTTTTCCGGACATAAAAGTTTCTGTGTACCGGCTGTGAAATTTACAGCAAAAGGGAGACGATCTGGAGGAGTGATATGTCTTGTTAGAAATGTGTATTTGCATTATGTAAAACACGTTGCTGTTCAATCATAATTTTTGTGCATTTATTATTGACCATTTTTTGTTTGGTACTGTTTGTGATATATTGTATGTGTGTTGCAACGTGCCTTCTCAAGGTTCACCGTATTATTCTTATTTTGACTGTGAAAACGGAATTGCTTTACTCGAAGATTTTTTGTCTGAGTGTTTTTTAACTTGTGGCCAGGATGTATATATTGTGTTGTGTGGTGACCTAAATAGTAGAGTTTCCAATATATCTCATCATTGTCAAAGTATTGGTGGTATTTTAGATTTCCAGCATGTCAGTCACCCAGCTAGCCTTGATAGAATATCTGAAGATAAAGTGTTAAATGATTATGATAAACTGCTTATGAATTTATGCACTGCCTTTGATTTAAGCATTCTTAATGGTATGTGTTATGGCGACCGACATGGTTGCTACACGTACATAACAGAGAGTGGATGCAGCGTGAATTTTTTTTTTTTTTTTATTGTCCTGTGACCTATATGGAGCATTAAAAGAGCAGTGTGAGTTACGAGTGTCTGAGAGGATTGATTCTGACCACATGTCTGTGAAATTTACAGGAAATTGTTTAGGTGACAATGCAAGGAGCAAAATAGTATGTATATTGTAGAAAAAATTGTTTGGAATGAGGCCTGTTCTAATCAATATAGCGATAATTTATGTTCACAAGAATTTCTGGAAAGAATTGCTTTTGCACTTAGTTTGATAGATACTGATATCAATCATGCATTAGATTCATTTAATACATGTATAAAGGATGCAGCAAAGTGTATGAAGAAACAAATATATTGTAGGAATGATTTTAAACCTCAAGACTGGTTTGATGCAGAATGTCGTGCTTCAAAAGGAAATATGCGCAGATTACTCAATAAATATCGACGAACATTAGATAAGAATGATTGTGACCGTTTTTGTATTACAATGATAATAATAATAATAATAAATAAAAATAAATAACAAAACAAAACAAACAAAAAATAAATAAATAAATAAATAGATAAATATAATACTAAAAAATAAGTAAATAAATAATAGATAAATACATATAAAAAAAATAAATAAATTTAAAAAAACACACACAGTCTCGTGGGACGGCCGTCTGCAAACAACTGGCTGGACGGTCATTGTCAATGGCACCACCTCCTCCTCCCCGTCATTCTCAAACACCTACTATACTTCTCCACCCTTGTCTCATGCAGTCATTGAAGCGTGACAGACGCTCTCGTTGAAGAGCCGCCTACGCAGACATCCCCTTGGTTAGGTGATAACAATGGGCGTCATCAGACTCCCACACCCTTCCTCTCTTCTCCCAGTGTTGATATTTTTCCCACCGGGTGTAATCACATGGTCAGTCAGCTAAGAGACGCATGACGAGCTTAGCACCATCTGGGAACGTTTTAAGAGGACCACGTTGTCTCCACCGGGTTGTCATCAAACGGTAAATGAACATCTGGTCTGCGGAATGCGGGACAATAGGAAAAGATGGTCGAGTGAGACGATGTGAGCCACAAAGGTGACAACTACCCAACCCCTTCAGGCCTCTTTCCCCCGTCACCCCTCATTGGACGCTGGGAAAACCACCCTCACTGACTCCGCCCAAAGCTGACCACGGGCTTAAACGTCACCATCCCACGTGACTGTCTGTCCACTATTTAGGAGAGAGCCTGTGGAATGCAAGCACACATTTCTTTCTGGAAGGACGCCTGACAAGAAAGCAAAATGGTGAAAGTTCTGCCAGCTTTGGAAATCTGTGGCTGGGAAAAAAGCCTATTAGAGGGCCGGTGGGTCTTTATCAACCGGAGGAGAAAGGAGATCAAACCTCTGACCGATGCGGTTCTCAGCCAGGCAACACCCGAAGATCCACTGGCCCTGAAAAGGAACATGGAGGACAGTGGAGCACCAGAGAGTAAAAGGAGGAGGATTTCAAAGATGGATTCACCTCCGTCGTATGTGCGTGCCACTGCACCAGTGCCACCTTCGTCTTCCACATCGTCGTCGTCGTCATCCTCCTCCACCTCATCCAAGGCCCTGACACCAGACCAAATGAAGGAGGGTTGGAGGAAACATTTCAGCAAAACGTGGCAGAGGGTATATTATTATAACAAGATGTCCGAACAGTCCGTGTGGCACATAGAGGACATACGGAAGACAAGGTGACTAAACAATGTCGACTTGGTGTGTGATGACTTGCGTCTGTCACTAACAATTGTGTTACCATCACTGTGTTGGATAACTGTGATATCATCGCTGTGCCCCGAGCTGCCAGTGCTACAAACATCTTCTCCTGTAGCTACGGACACCATTTCTTCTACTACTCCAGTGGGTTCAGAATTACCTGTGCCATAACCGTCTTCTCGTGTTCCTATGGATACCATCTCTTCTACTACTTCAGTGTGTTCAGAATTATCTGTGCCATAACTGTCTTCTCGTGTTCCTATGGATACCATCTCTTCTACTACTTCAGTGTGTTCAGAATTATCTGTGCCATAACCGTCTTCTCGTGTTCCTATGGATACCGTCTCTTCTACTACTTCAGTGGGTTCAGAATTGCCTGCCATAACCGTCTTCTCGTGTTCCTATGGATACCATCTCTTCTACTACTTCAGTGGGTTCAGAATTGCCTGCCATAACCGTCTTCTCGTGTTCCTAGTGATATCATCTTGTGTGGAAGATTCCTGTCTGAGTACACCACTGTGCAAAGAATTGTTGATATTCGAGTATTGAAACATGAAACGTTCTGTCAAACATTACTGGCTTGCAGTGGTGCTGATTCATATCACATATGGACACAAGGTAGTGGTGTTTTTTGTGTGTTGTTTTTGTTTTCTTCATTTTTTTTTCATCGTATAAATGAATCGTTCACTATTATTTCTAATCTTGTGACGTATGTCCATTTTGAAATTGGAAATAGTGATTTTCATTTCTGAAAATGTTAAGTCATATTTCAGCCCTGCATGGATAACGTTTCATTGTCACTGTTTCTGCTTCAGTTCTGCCTTAATGAAATTAATCGTGGTGTGATTTATTTTCCAATGCATGTCGCAGATAAGTCGAGCTATTCATGTACATGCGCGTAAATGTGTGTGTGTGTGTGTGTGTGTGTGTGTGTGTGGGAGAGAATAGCATTGGTGGTTTGCTTTTTAAAAATGGGATAAGATAGAATAATGATTTGTGCATTTACTGCATCTTTTCATACTTGTTCACTGTCAGCAGTTTCCCTGAACGCCTTATACCCATTACCACTGAAGGTGTGAAAGGGTTAAATCATCAGTGATGCAATATTTTGGATCAAATCATTAAAAAAATGCATGATTGATTCTTATATAACTGATGTTAACGACACAACTTGTCCGTCTTAAAAACTGTATAAATTAATGAATGTGAAATAATAAAAAGAAAACTGTCCTTCCCCATCACAAAAGTGTTCGTGTTAAGCATTGTGTGAGTATGCGTACATGTGTGTGTGTGTGTGTGTGTTTGTGCGCTTGCGTGTGTAAGTGTGTGTGTACGTATGTTTTTGCATGTGCGTGTGCGTGCATGTGTGTGTATGTTTGTGCCTGTATGTTTCTGCAAGCGTTTGTGTATGTGTTTGCATGCATGTACATGTGTTTGCGTGTTTACGGGTGTGTGTGTGTGTGTGTGTGTTCAAAAGAGGGTGATGTCCAGTACCATCATGTGACATGCCAACAAAGGACCGTGCGAGGGGCGAGGGGAACACCTGACCTTTCTTCTTTTTTTTCTCTCCCAGAAATTGGGTTATTTTCCTTTGGAACCATGTTTCGAGTCACCTTCACAGACATGAATCCCTCAAATGGATGACTCAGGACAGTGGTGCCAGTCTTCCAAGCTGATCCTATAGCACACTCAGCTCAGAATAGTAGCCCATAGCACACTGAGCTCAGAATAGTAGCCCATAGCACAATCAGCTCATGAAAGGAACTGGCGACGGCCCGAATAAAACAACCACACACCTTTTGGTGGGTGTTGAATACGTTTGGTTTTGATGGATTACTTGGAAGAGATGGTGGATAACTGACGAATAAAGCCTTTCAGCTCTGTTGTAATCATCACAGCTGTACATACACAGGCAGAGTGCGTGTGGGGTGTGGGGTGAAGGGCGGGGGTACTGATAAAAAATTTCAGGTTTCAAGTAGGTGTAAAAGTTTTCAGACTGATCCATATAAGCTACACTACATCTGCTGTAAAAAAAAGAAAAACAATCACAAAAAGAAAAAAAGTGTAAATCCAATGTGCTGGTTGGGCCTTGATACCCTACCTTTCCAAAAACACTATATAAATCATGGGAAAAAATGTAGTGAAGTTTAAGATACGTAAAGGGCGAGGTATAGAACTAAGGTGAAAAAAGGGCAATGTTAGGTGAACCCACGCACCTGCACACATGTGCAAACACACACACACACACACACACACACACACACACACACACACACACACAATAATAATTAAAACAATAACAATAATGATTATTATTATCACTGATTTTTTTCATAACAATAACAACGATTACAACATCACTAATGATTAAAAAACGATAATGAAAATAATGGTAACAATAACAAGAATACTTCTACTACTACTACTACTACTACTACTACTAACAATAATAATAATAGTAAAAACAATCACAATGAAAACAAATAGACAAGAAAGCTCGATGGTCTGGCTCAAGGACCCACACACGCAGGGCAAACATTGTTCACTTCGTGGTGGATTAAATTTTCCTGTCTCGTCAGCGGACTGCATACACATGTTGCCACTGTTACCACAATACATCCCCAGGATCACTGATAACAAGTCTGTGCTATCTGTCCTGACCGCTGAATCCGTTATCATGTCTTTGGTGACACGAGGAAGCAACGCACCTGTACATGGAATGTTGTTTGTTTAATTAACTTCTGTTAGGTACTTGTTGGGTTCATGTACGGTGTGGCAGGGTGGGTGGGGTATAGGGTGGGGGGTTGAGATGGTGATTGGAGAGGGAGAGAGAGAGGTAGGGAGAGGGAAGGATGGGGCTTTGATCTACTTTTGTTTCAGACACACACACACAGACACAGACACACTCACCAACTCACACTTTAATACACACGTGTGTGCACACCAAAGATGAGACTAACAACTGAAGTCCCGTGTGCAGCACGCACTAGACACTCAGAAAAAAAGAACCCATGGCAATGAGTGTATCGTTCTATGGCAAATTTCTGCAGACGAAATCCACTCTGATAAGTACACAAATAAATCTGCATGCACTCAAGGCCTGACAAGCGCGTCTAGCAAACGTGGTGTAGCGGATATGGATTGTCCGAACACAGTGGCACCTTCTTGGGAAATTGAGACTGAGCTTCTCTCTCTCTGTGTCTCTCTGTCTTTCACTCTCTCTTTATATCTCCCTGTCTCTTTCTCTCTCTGTCTCTCTTTCTCTCTGTGTCTCTGTCTCTGTCTCTGTCTCTCTCTCTCTCTCTCTCTCTCTCTGTGTGTCTTTCACTCTCACTTTATCTCTCCCTGTCTCTTTCTCTCTCTGTCTCTCTCTTTATCTCTCTCTGTCTCTCCCTTTCTCTCTGCCTCTGTCTCTGTCTCTCTCTTCTCTGTCTCTCTCTGTCTGTCTCTCTGTCTCTGTCTCCCTGTGTGTCTCTCTCTGTCCTTTTATATCTCTCTTTCTGTGTCTCTCTCTATGCCTCTGTGTCTTTATTCCTCTCTCTCTGTCTCTGTCTGTCTGTCTGTCTGTCTCTTGCTGTATATCTGTCTCTATGTGTGTGTGTGTCTCTCTCTCTGTGCCTCTCTGTGTGTCTCTCTCTCTCCCTTATATACACACACACACACAAGCACACACACATGTAATAGCGTTTATTTTTGTGGCACTTTGAATAACTGTGTGTTTGAGATTGTGCGTGTGTGTTGTTGCTTGGAATGCTGGGTAAAGCAATTGCGTGTTTCTTGTGAATATAATTTTACTGGAATCATCGTTCCTCAGTGTCAGTGAGTAGGGTTTTGGATAGCCCAAATGATCCCGTCACAGCAATTGTAAGCCAGAGCGTGAGAGTCAGTTGGACCTGACAGATCCCAATGTTTCAATTTTTGGCCTTTTGTCACACTGATGAGAGGGTCGTGCATTGTCACGCTTATATTTGAGACCAAAATGAGAACAATGAGAACCCCTCTGAAAGGACAATGTGTGCGGTCTTCATTCCCTTCCCTTTTCTATCCCCCCCCCCCCAACCCCCCCACCCTACCCACTCTCCCCCGTGTCCTCTTCACCCTGTTCTTGAAAGTAGCTGACTCGATGATGGAACCCACCCCCAACAACTACAACACACACACACACACACACACACACAAACACACACACACACACACACACACACACACACAAACACACACACACACACACACACACACACACACACACAGATCCCTGAAGCTAAACAGTAATTGGCTTCCTCAGCCTTCATCTTCCGTACTGTTAATTTTCGGGTTTCGTCAGTGTTTTGTTAGACACCCCCTCCTCTCTCCACCTCTTGCCACTCTGACCTCGCCATTTGTTTGCGGATGGTCATTCCACAACTCTGGCTTCCTGTGTGTGGCTG
>NC_134903.1:16599985-16602485 GCF_041734735.1 Babylonia areolata
ATTGCATAAATGATTATGATCTAACCCTTTCACTCCTTCAGTAGTGGGAGAGATGGACAGAAAAGCAATACATCAGGGAAACTTCTGACAGTGAACAAGTATGAAAAGATGGAGGAAATGCACAGATTAATGTTTTGTTTTATATTTAATTCCATTAAAGAAATACCAATGCTATGCTCTCCCTCGAGTCCACACAAAGACCCACACATACATACACAAACTCTCTCTCTGTCTCTCACACACACACACACACACACACACACACACACACACACACACCACATACTCACGTGCGCATGCATGAAAATCTCGACCTGTCTCTGAAATACATAGGAAATTACAAATGACTCCATGATTGAAAAAGATCATGAAAAGCAGAACTGTAACAGAAACCATGACAACATAATCCATGCAAAGATGAAATAAGACTTAATGACAACATTTTCAGGAAAGAAAATCACTGATTCGACGATGGACATACGTCCACTAGATCGGAAATAATAGTGAACGATTCATTTGCACTATGAAAAAACACAAAAACAAAAAACAACAACAAAAAATAAACAAACAAAACAAAACAAAACAAGAGAGGCAAGGCCTTCAAGACTCACTTGTGATACACTTTAAAAAAAAATCTAATTGTTAAAATGTGTTCTGTATTTGTTATTATAAAGCTTCGGGTTAAAAGGAAAAGAAAAAAGAAAAAAAAATCCTAACGGCAGATTCGAACCCCGCGTGTTCGGGTGAGAAGAAACTGTCTTACCCATTACACTATTGTGGCTTTTTAGCTGACGATCAAAAATATAATATTTAAACATGCTTTTTTAAAGGGCGATAAATCAATTGCGATATTTGCAGTGAGAACGCTGTTTAAATCATATTATTCTGGTGTATCTTGGGCATTCAAAAAAATCTTTAAGGGCAATTAAAAATTCTTTTTAAGTCCGCGGTAAAGGAGACGTGGCTATCGTCGCAATCACACTGCAACGGTTAGCCGTTTTCTCTGGATCTACTAGACAGATGTACAAGTTTAGTTACACCCGGTTGACACAGTTGATTCAATTTCTCTTTTATGTTAATTCTAGTTTTATAGTTTTGATGTTGGTATGAAGATTGGGTATTTTGTTAAACTAATAACATGTAGAGCCAAGTACAAGTACTTCTAAACGTCGTATGAAGTGAAAAGGACATCATTTTGAGAAAAGTCAAGTCTGGAATTTTTTACGTTTCATCAATTCAAGGGTATTAAATCTCATGGTTTATTATTTTAAACTGTGAATTCGGACTGATTCTGTGGATATTTTTATGACAGTTTGGGGCATAATCCAGTAAGTGATGAGGCGTTCAAAAATCTTTCTCTGAATAAATATTTAACGGTCTTCTCCAACTTTCCATCACATGTTATCGTGTATTGTCCATTGAATATAGGATTGAACGGGCAGGTCAACAACTTGAAACAAAATGGCGTCGTTCGTGTTCGCCAAGAATATGAGCACGTGCTTTGAATATGTATAAATATGTGTACACAATTGATTTTTGCCCATGACCTTCAGGGCTCAGGCAACAGATCTATAAAACCCACTCGTCATACTGATTTTAGTATTTTCCGAAAAAGACCACTTGGGTGAATGAACATAGTGAAAGTCCTGTACACTGAGAGTAAAACACACAAGCTTTTTTATGTATTGAGTATAATTTCAAAATGTAATGTTTAAGATGAGAAAGATCAGTTTAAAGCAAATTAAGCCCCCTTGCATTAATTACAGAATAATTTCCCTTTTTTACTATCTGCACCAAAGACATGCAAAATAAATATAACTTCCATGCTTAGCAAAAGAAGTTCTTGTTTGAACAAAAAATGATAAAGATGACTGCTCTTGTTGTTGTGTCAGAATATCAGATCAAAGTGCCAAGTTTAGAGAACAAAAAAAGAAATATATATAAGAGTAAATCCAGTTTGCATATAATTTGGCTTCTTTTTTATTTGTTTGTGCCCATCCCAGAGGTGTAATATTGTTTTAAACAAGATGACTGGAAAGAACTGAATTTTTCCAATTTTTATGCCAAATTTGGTGTTGACTGACAAAGTATTTGTAGAGAAAATGGCAATGTTAAAGTTCACCACAGACACACACACACAGATAACCGAACACTGGGTTAAAACATAGACTCACGTTGTTTACACAAGTGTGTCAACAACACAAAAAACCAAAAAAAACCACCGTGTGTCCGTACGTGAAATGATTCACATACTCAACATCGAAAACGGTCACGGCACATGAAGTCCTAAATATTCTTCAGTATGATGTGGCTGAAGAAGGTCCTATTGAGTCCCACACTGTCTAAGAACTTGTTGTAATAATAATGTCTTTTCTTCTTCATGATGAGCACCTTCCTCCACCCCTCCCTCACCTGGTCTGCTTTCAGGTCAGTGGATGAGGTAGAGGACGACGACGAGGAAGAAGAAGGAGGCGACTGAGGTGCAGACAGGAACAGATGT
>NC_134903.1:16612485-16619985 GCF_041734735.1 Babylonia areolata
CCCTTCCATCCCCACTTCGATCAATAGTCCCACCTGCAAACCTTCTGCAAGGGCAGTGATTTATCTGTCTGTCTCTCTGTGTCTCTCTGTCTCTGTCTGTGTGTCTGTTTCTGTCTGTCTGTCTGTCTGTCTCTCCTTCTCTCTCTCTCTCTCACTCTCTCTCTCTCTCTTGCTCACTCTCTCTCTCTCACTCTTTCTCTGTTTCTGTCTGTGTGTCTGTCTGTGTGCCTGTATGTCTGTCTGTCTCTCTTTCTGTCTATATGTCTGTCGTTCTCTGTCTGTCTGTCTGTCTGTCTGTCTGTCTGTCTCTCTCTCTCTCTCTCTCTCTCTCTCTCTCTCTTTTCTCATATAAATGTATACATGTGTATGCATGCATATAGGTATGTGCATAAATGTGTGTGCTAGGGGTGGAGGGTGAGCATGGGTGGGTGGATGGGTGGTTGTGAGTGCGTGTATGTGTTCCCTTTATTACTTTTTACAATGATGATGATTATCATCAGTACAGTAGTAGAAGTAGTAGTAGTAGTAGCTACCAACATTATTATTGTGTCTTATCGTTATTGTTGTTATTGCTGTCACAAGGACAGATTGGAACACGAGGCAATGCCTAAAATCTTTATCCCTTGAGTAATAACGTGCTGAATCTTTGAATCTCCCTTCTCTCTCTCTCTCTCTCTCTCTCTCTCTCTCTCTCTCTCTCTCTCTCTGTCCGCCTCTCACTGTCTGTCTCTCGTTCTATCTGCCCCCCCCCCCCCTCTCACCGCACCCTTCCTGTCTCTTAAAATTGTGATCGATTGTAACAGCTGGCCTGCATACAGAATGGTACATGCAGCGCGGTTTGACGACAGTTTCCGCTGGCGTTGACGACTTCTTGTCCTTCTTGTGACCAGTGGAGATATGTTATTTTGAAATATTTCCTTCCGTAAAACGCAAAAGCGCTAGGTGTTGTTGTTTTTTTTTTAATAGTGTGCATCCGTATGCATGTGAGGAATTAAGGGATTTTAACGTCTGTTAGCATTCTTGAGACTAGAGATTTGAACCCCTATCCCACACCACCCCACCCCGCCACACCACACCACACCACCACACCACACCACACCACACCCACTCAGCGCTGAATCTCGTGCAGAGACAAATCAAGGCGCTTTCATTCACACGCGTGCATAACTCTAAGCTTGAGAAACAAAGAAAAGGCAGGGGAGGGAGGCTGTCTTAGGAAAGAGGTGGGTTTTAAGGCCAGACCTGAAAGAGCCGAGTGAGGAGACCTGACGAAGCGAAAGAGGAAGTTCATTCCAAAATGAAAGGTCCAGAGACAGAGAACGGTGACCGACAGTGGAGTGTTTGAATCTAAAGGTCCTGGGACGGGCTGCATCAGACGAACTTTGCTGCGCTAAACTTTGTGTGCTGAGAGTTAAGAATGTTCCTAAGTTTATGGAATTTACTGTGGATTTTGGAACACTCTTTAACGATAAGCAAACTTAGCACTGCTAACTTTGCTCATGCTCAACCCACCCTTGAGTTCGTATCCCAGTCAGGCGGGTGCAATAGCCGAGTGGTTAAAGCGTTGGACTTTCAATCTGAGGGTCACGGGTTCGAATCTCGGTTACGGCGCCTGGTGTGGGTAAAGGGTGGAGAATTTTCCCGATCTCCCAGGTCAGCATGTGTGCAGACATGCTTAGTACTTGAACCCCCTTCGTGTGTGTACGGCAAGCAGAGGATCAAATACGGCACGTTAAAGATCCCGTAATCCATGTCAGCGTTCGGCTGGTTATGGAAACAAAAACATACCCAGGCATGCACACGCCCGAAAACGGATTATGGCTGCCAACATGACGGGGTAAAAACGGTCATACACGTACGTAAAAAGCCCACTCGTATTCACGGGTGAACATGGGAGTTGCAGCCCATGAACGAGGAAGAAGAAGAAAAGTATCCTAGTCACAGTGCCTGGTTGGTTAACCCTTTCACCGCCAGTCAATTTAGAGTACAAAATTCTCCTGTGGTATAAACACAGAAAAAACAGTGGCTAAGAATAGCTGGGGATTCCCTATGCGATGTATAGAAAATATGGCCTTTCCTTCCTTAGGTTCATGGATAACAGACCAATGAATAGTCACCTTTCAGTGACACGGGCCCTCTACCACGCCTGTGCATAAATAATGCGACTTTGGCGGTGAAAGGGTTAATCATGGGTGGAGTTGGTTGGGTTCCCCCCCCCCCCCCCCCCCCCCCCCCCCCCACTCCCCCACCTGGCCAACCCTCTTCGCGGATATATTTAGACTACTCACGCATAAAATCAAACGCGCACGTTTAATATCCCGACTTAATTTTACATGTCAGCGTTCGATGAGTTTAGTTACTTATGGGAACAAGAACATAACCGCCAAGGGTATAAAAGTACCCTGTGAACGTACGTCCCCGATTCTAGGGTGGAAGTTGTGCACAGAGGGTGGCAGGGGGATGGGGGGGTGGGGGGGAGATAGGGGGCGGGTGGTGGCTTACACGGTACGTGGTTTACAGTACATCATTATTCTGAACCCTGGGCAGTGTCTGTTGTGATTGTACCAGCCGGTGAGGTGACAGGATTGATCGTGACTGCGTGAGTTGGCTGTGTGTGTGTGTGTGTGTGTGTGTATCTGTGTGTATGTTGGGGAAGCGTATGTGTGTGTGTGTGGGGGGGGGGGGGTGGCGGGGGTGAGTGTGTGTGTGAGTGGGCGGATGGTGGAGGTTGTTGCGTGGGAGGGGGTTGGGGGTGGCGGGGGAAGGGGGGATGTGTGCGTGTGTGTATGTGTGTGTGTGTGTGCGTGCGTGCGTGCATGTGCGTGCGTTTGTTTGTTCGTGTGTGTGTCGGTGTGTGTGCTGGTGTCCGCATGTGTGCCAGTGTGTGTGTTTTTTTTTTTTTTTTTTTGTATGTGTGCACGCGCGTGAATGTGTTTGTCAGTGTATGTGTGTAATTGTGTGTATGTGTGTGCGTGAGTGTGTGTGTGTGTGTGTGTGTGTGTGTGTGCGTGCGTGCGTGCGTGCGTAAATGTGTGTGTGTGTGTGTGTGTGTGTGTGTGTATGTGTGTGCGTGCTAGTGTTGTGTGCAGGCCGGTGGGAGAGAAGGGGCAAGGGGCCCTGTAGGGGAGAGTGTTTCCTCCATAATAAAAAAAAAAAAAAACACAACAAAAAAACAAAACGAATAGACATTACAGCTGTTACATCACCTTAGCAGCAATAAAACAAACATTTAATAACACGGACTCGACCCAAACGAAAAAGAATAAGACAAGCTTATTTCGTGATGGGCATTTGGCATAGCTAAGATTGCAACACGCAGTTTGTAGTTCGCTATACAAGAAGAGGAAGTAGAAAGAGAAACTTAAATATTCGGCTGAATTAGTAAGTTCTCTCTGCCCCCCTCCCCCCAACCCTCCCCACCTCCTCTCGCACCACACAGACACACACATTCATACTCATTCATTCATTCACACACACAATCACACATCCCCCCCCCGTACACACATTTATTCGTTCTCTCTCTCTCTCTCTCTCTCTCTCTCTCTCTCTCTCACACACACACACACACACACACACACACACACACACACACACACACACACACACACACAAACACATTTATTCGTTCACACACACACACACACACACACACAAACATACACACATTTATGCGTTCACACACACACACACACACACACACACACACACACACACACACACATACACACACTTATTCATTCACACACACACATACGCACATTTATTCATTCACACACACACACACACACACACACACACACACACACACACCACATCACACCACACCACACCACACAAACACACTTATTCTTTCACACACACACACTCTCTCTCTCTCTCTTATCCATCTACACAAATACACACATGCACACACATGCACACACACACACACACACACACACACACACACACACACACACACATTCACTCCGGCACTCACTCACTCACGACTAGACAGACTAGTAACACCATTGCACTTCACAACACACTCATTTATCATGTGTGTCAAAGGATCGACCCCACCAGAACAGAGGGTCACGGACACGTCTGTTTGCTCAAGTCCTGGGTCCTGCCACCACACACACACACACATACACAGACAGACAGACAGACAGAGAGAGAGAGAAAGAGTCCTTCCTCCCAAGCTGGACTGGAAAATCAAACTGATCGTCCAGTCTTTCGGGTGAGACGATATACCGAGGTCCCGTGTGCAGCACAGTTTCAGTTTCAGTTTCAGTTTCTCAAGGAGGCGTCACTGCGTTCGGACAAATCCATACACGCTACACCACATCTGTTGAGCAGATGCCTGACCAGCAGCATAACCCAACGCGCTTAGTCAGGCCTTGAGTGCATGCTTACATATTTGTGTACCTATGAAAGTGGATTTCATTTTACGTAATTTCGCCAGAGGACAACACTCTCGTTGCCATGGGTTCTTTTTTCAGTGCGCCAAGTGCGTGCTGCACACGGGACCTCGGTTTGTCGTCTCATCCGAAAGACTAGACGCTCAGTTTGATTTTCCAGTCAAACTTAGGAGAAAGGGCGAGAGCGGGATTCGAACCCACACCCTCACGGACTCTCTGCATTGGCAGCTGCAGCACACAGTTAGCGCACTGAAACGAAAAAACAAACCACAACGAGGGTGTTGTCTATCCTCTGGCAAAATTTTTGTAACAAGAAATCCACTTTGTTAGGCATCTGCCTAGCAGATGTGGTGTAGCGTGTATGAGTTTGTCCGAACGCTGTCACGCCTCTTTCAGAAACTGAAACTGAAACTGATGCATTACTGTTTTTTTGCTTTCTTTTGCCATCACACGTTTCTTCGAAGTTCGTTTTATATCCCGAAATGTCAGCTTATTGTTGTAGATGGCGCCACTTTCTGCATCGATAGATAGATAGATAGATATCAAACAGATAAGTAAAAATAGGCAATCAAATGATTTTCTTTTGCAGTAAATCATACATAGATAAACAGATAACCAGATAGATTACTAAGTAAGCTACTAAGTTAGTAAATGACGAACTAACTACCTATTTACCTTACTGACGTACATGCAAACATACATTGCAAACTAACCACCTAACTAACGAACAGTAACTCCACCTAACAATACTTAATTAGCTTACGGTAGTTGTCTTGCTAACTAACTGGCTGACTAGCTAAGTAACTAACCAATCAAGCAACCAACCAACCAACTACTCGCTCGTTCGCTCACTTACTCACTCACAAACTCACCAACTGACAAACTAACCAACCAACCAACTGAACCTTGTTGTTTTTTTGTTTGTTTGTTTTTGCTTTTAGTTGTTGTTTTTTTTGTTTGTTTTTGTTTGTTTGTTTTTGGAGTTTGTTGGGATTTTTTTGACGGGCGAATCTCGGTAACGGCGCCTGGTGGGTAAAGGGTGGAGATTTAATTTTTTTCCTATCTCCCAGGTCAGTATGTACAGACCTGCTTAGTGCCTGAACCCCCTTCGTGTGTATACGGCAAGCAGAAGATCAAAATACACACGCTTAAGATCCTGTAATCCATGTCAGCGTTCGGTGGGTTGTTGAGACAAGAACATACCCAGCATGCACACCCCTGAAAACGGAATATGGCTACCTAAATGGCGGGGTAAAAACGGTCATACTCGTAAAAGCCCACTCGTGCATGCGCGAGTGAACGTGGAAGTTGCAGCCCACGAACGAAGAAGAGACGCTAGTCATTCGGATGAGACGATAAACCGAGGTCCCGTGTGCAGCATGCACTCAGCGCACGTAAAAGGGCCCACGGCAACAAAACGGTTGTTCCTGGCAAAATTCTTCAGAAAAAATCCATTTCGATGGGAAAAACAAATAAAACTGCAGGCAGGAAAAAGTACCAAAAAAATGGATGGTGCTGTCAGTGTAGCGACGCGCTCTCCCTGGGGAGAGCAGCCCGAATTTCACACAGAGAAATCTGTTGTGATGAAAAGAAATACAAAATACAAATCAAAATTACTACTACTACTACTACTACTACGCGAAGAACCTTTTTAACAAATAGTAAAGGGTAGTAACTCTCTCCATTCACAAGGTACACAACTTCAAGTCAGTGGTGCTTACGCTACCGATTCAGCTAGCACACAGGTAAATATAAAGTACGTTGGAACAAACCCAGACACTTCCTAAAAAACGGAAGCGCCGGGCCTGTCCTAATACCGATCATCTCGAACCTTATACCGAATTATACCGATTGTACCGAACCTTGTGAAAGGAGAGAGTTACCACCCTTTACTATATGTTAATGATTTGTATTTGTATCAGTATTTGTATTTCTTTTTATCACAACAGGTTTCTCTGTGTGAAATTCGGGCTGCTCTCCCCAGCGCCACCCATTTTTTTGTTGTATTTTTTCCTGCGTGCACTTTTATTTGTTTTTCCCAACGAAGTGGATTTTTCTACAGAATTTTGCCTGGGACAACACTTTTGTTGCCGTGGGTTCTTTTACTTGCGATAAGTGCATGCTGCACACGGGACCTCGGTTTATCGTCTCATCCGAATGACTAGCGTCCAGACCATCACTGAAGGTCTAGTGGAGGGGGACAAAAATATCGGCGGCTGAGCCGTGATTCGAACCAGCGCGCTCAGATTCTCTCGCTTCCTAGGCGGACGCGTTACCTCTAGGCCATCACTCCACCCCATGCCTAATTGTTTGATCATTCCCAGAAGAAGAACCTTGTGGGTTTTTTTTTTGTGTGTGTGTGTGTGGCAGTGCAAGGAACCAAGCCATGGAGCCAGAGAGCATCTACATCGCCGCTGTCGTTGGTGTGGTCGTCCTTCTCTTCTACTGCACCAGGCGGAGAAGGAAGGCGGGGGCGGGGTCAGGGTCAGGGGTCAACGGGCGACAGGAAGTGACGGAAGAGTTCACCGCTTCCTCAGCCTCCTCCGTGCAGTCCGTGCACCGGAACAGCATGTTTCAGGTTCTTGCAGTGTCGGGGGTTGTTGTTGGTTTTTGACTCGCTTGTGTAAACAAAGTGAGTCTTATGTTTTAACCCGGTGTTCGGTTGTGTGTGTGTGTCTGTGTGTGTGTCTGTGTGTCCGTGGTAAACTTTAACATTGACATTTTCTCTGCAAATACTTTGTCAGTTGACACCAAATTTGGCATAAAAATAGGAAAAAATTCAGTTCTTTCCAGTCATCTTGTTTAAAACAATATTGCACCTCTGGGATGGGCACAAATTTTTTTTTTTTAAAAGAAGCCTAATTATATGCAAACTGCATTTACTGTTATATTTATATTTTTTGTATTCTCTAAACTTGGCACTTTGACCTCTTATTCTGACACAACAACAAGAGGAGTCATTATTATCATTTTTTGTTCAAACAGGAACTTCTTTTGCTTGGCATGGAATTTTTATTTATTTTGCAAACGTTTTGGTGCAGATAGTAAAAAAAGGGAAATTACTCTGTAATTAATGCTAGGGGACTTAATTTATCAC
>NC_134903.1:16627485-16664985 GCF_041734735.1 Babylonia areolata
CGTTTTGCTTGTTTCCTGGGGTTTGTTTGACTGGACGGGGGTGGCTCTACATGCTCTTTTTGTCATGTCGATTTTTTCATGTTAGGCTTTTGGTTAATATCAATCTCATCTATTCATTTTTAATACTTATTTCTTTATTTATTAATTTATTTATTAATTTATTTATTTATTCTAATTCTTTTATCTTTTTTGGGAGAGTGTGATGGGATAAGAGTGGGTAGGTTTTCTTTGGTACGATTACTGACATATAATCGCAGGCGCCACCCAGGGAAAGACGATCATAACAGGAACACACACACACACACACACACACACACACACACACACACAAATATGATTTGAACGGATGCGTTGAGCCTTTGATAACTCAAATCGTGATTTGATTTGATTGTCTCTGTGTCCCTGTCCCTGTCTGTCTGTGTGTCTGTCTCTTTCTCTCAGGGGTCTTTATTACTCACGTGAAGCACCGTAACCCACCGAACGCTGACATGAATTACAGAATATGTAACGTGCGTTTTTGATCTTATGCTTGCTGTATACACACGGAGGGGGTTCAAGCATTAGCAGGTCTGCACATATGTTGATATGGGAGATAGGAAAAATCTCCACCCTTTACCCACCAGGCGCCGTTACCGAGATTCGAACCCGGGACCCTCAGATTGAAAGTCCAACGCTTTAACTTCTCGGCTATTGTGCCCGTCTGATTTTGGTCCGATTCGCAGACCAGTCCTAAGTTTAATTTTCAGACTTTTATCTAATTCATTAAGGACTAGATATTGCTTTAAAGTCAAGTGCATATGCTTCAGTAATGTGACAATTAAGCATATAATTTTTTTTTTTACTGTAATTTGATAAGGTCTTGCCTGCATGAAAAAGTGTCATCACAAGTGACTTAAAACGTTGATTTTTTTTATACTTTTTTTGCATTCGCTATCTGGTTATTTCGCTTGTTAGATTAATGACTTCTCTTTTCACGAAGCCCATTAAGTAAATTTTCTGTAATTGTATTTAGATATTTGTTTCAGATTTCACCCCAGCCTCTCACCCCCACCCCCTCATATACCCGGTTCCCCCCAACTCACCATTCGTCCCCCTTCCACCCTCCTATTCTAAACGATAATATTCAGTTGCATACATTGATACTCATAACAAAATGTCTCCAATCACCGATATATGGGACGGGACATTACTCAAATGTATACATTGAAACTCTGTCAAAATGTCTTCAATCACCGATATATGGGACGGGGACATTACTTAAATGTATACATTGATACTCTGTCAAAATGTCTTCAGTCTCCGATATGTGGAACGTGACATTACTTAAATGTATACATTGATACTCTGTCAAAATGTCTCCAATCACCGATATATGGGGCGGGACATTACCTAAATGTATACATTGATACTCTGTCAAAATGTCTTCAATCACCGATATGTGGAACGGGACATTACTCAAATGTATACATTGATACTCTGTCAAAATGTCTTCAATCACCGATATGTGGAACGGGACATTACTTAATTGTATACATCCATACTCTTAACAAAATGTCTTCGATCTCCGATAATCAGTGTGACGGGGACATTAAACAAAATTCCTTCTCTTCAAGGGGCCCTGTCAGGGATTCCAGGACGTGCTGCGCGTCTACAACGAGATGACGCCCAGAGTGAGGCTAGGGGGCCCCACCAACTTCGCCCCTCTCATCAACAAGGCTATAGCCACTGTGCAGCAAAGCAAGTCGGTACGTCGGTACTATGAGGCCAGGAGATAAAATGATTAACAAATAGTAAAGAGTGGTAACTCTCTCCATTCACAAGGTACACAACTTTAGAGGAAGTGTCTGGGTTTGTTCCAATGTACCTTTTATTTACCTGTGTGCTCGCTGAATCTGTAGCGTGAGCAGCACTGACTTAAAGAGAGTTACCACCCTTTACTATTAATCATCTATGGAGAGTTTGCGCCATGTATGTACAAAATTATTATTATGATTATTATTATCATTGCACACAAAATACAGTAGGATTTTAGACATGCATGTGCATATCTTGTGTGGTATGATGCACTGTGTTATATATATATATATATATATATATATGTGTGTGTGTGTGTGTACTAGGTTTTTTAAGGCACTTAGAGCCCATCTATGTAGAGTTTGCGCCATGTATGTACAAAATTATTATTATGATTATTATTATCATTGTACACAAGATACAATAGGATTTTTAGACCTCCTCAACCTCCTCAACCTCAGGCCCATAACTACAAGTGTAGTTGGGGGAAGCCTGAGGACCGCAGACGCAACCTCCCTTCTCCATCTGTCTCTGTCGGCAGCCGCTGGCAGCAGCTCACGTGTGTGGAGTCCGGTCCATTGTTTGATGTTCTCATGCCAGTTCTTCCGCTGTCTTCCTCTTCTTCTCCTGCCCTCGATGGTGCCTTGCATGATTGTTTTGGACAAGCTGGTGTGTGTGTGTCTGTGTGTGTGTGTACTGTTGTTTTTTTTGTGAGGCGCTTAGAGCCCATCTGTGGAGAGTTTGCGCCATATATAAACAAAATTATTGTTATTCTCACCATGTGATACCACCAATTTATTATACAATTCATTATGATTATAATTCATTTCGTTTCACCCTAACTCTCCCCCCAACCCCCACACCTCCACCCTGCTCCACCATCCCCTCCCCCTACCCCCCCCCCGGACCCCCCCACACACACACACACACAAACACACCAACCCCTCTCCACCCCCACTCCCCAACAGTTCCACATCCTGGTCATCGTGGCCGACGGCCAGGTGACGGCGGAGCGGGACACGGTGGCGGCCATCGTGGAGGCCAGCAACTGGCCTCTCTCAATCATCATGGTCGGCGTGGGTGACGGGCCCTGGGACACCATGCGCGACTTCGACGACAAGCTTCCGGCTCGGCGCTTCGACAACTTCCAGTTCGTCAACTTTAACGACGTCACCCAGGGGGCGCGCAACCCGCAGGCCGCCTTCGCGGTGCACGCGCTTATGGAGATCCCCGACCAGTACAAGGCCATCACTCGCCTGGGGCTGTTGGACTTCAAGGAGTGAATGGTTGGATGGGGGGTGGTGGTGGGGACAGTTTTTTGGGTGTTTGGTTTGGGTTGGATTGGGTTTGTGGTGTTTGTGTTTTACTTCTTTTGTGGTTGTTGTTGTTTGTTTGTTTGTTGTTGATATGAGTGATGCTGGATGAGAAAAAAGAAAGTGTGGGGATAAGGGGGGGGGGGGTGGGGGGGGGGTGGAAGTTTTGTGGGTTGGTTTGTGTTGGGTTTGTAATGTTCGTGTTTTACTTCTTTTGTTTTTGTTGTTTGTTGTTGTTGACTGTTATTGTTGTGAGTGATGGTGGATGAGAAAAAGGGGTTGGGGGGAGGGAGGGAGGGAGGGAGGTTGTTTTGGAGTTTTGTAGGTTGGTTTGTGTTGGGTTTGTAGTGTTCTTGTTTACTTCTCTTTCTCGTTTTGTTTGTTTGTTTGCTTCTTGTTGTTGTTTGTTGTTGCTGTGAGCGATGCTGGATGAGAAAAAAGACGTTGTAGGGATAAGGGTGGGGGGAAGTTTTGTGGACTTTTGTGGTTTGGTTTGGTTGGGTTTGTTGTGTAAGTGTTTACTTCTTTTGTTGTTGTTTGTTTGTTGTTGTTGACTGTTGTTCTTGTGAATGATGCTGGATAAAAAAAAAAGAAGTTGTGGGGATAAAGGTGCGATGGGGGGAGAGGGTGAGGGGAAGTTTTATGGGTTGGTTTGGGCTGGGTTTGTAGTGTTCGTGTTTACTTATGTTGTTTTTGTTGTTTGTTGTTGTTGACTGTTATTGTTGTGAGTGATGGTGGATGAGAAAAAGGGGTTGGGGGGAGGGAGGGAGGGAGGTTGTTTTGGAGTTTTGTAGGTTGGTTTGTGTTGGGTTTGTAGCGTTCGTGTTTACTTCTCTTTCTTGTTGATGTTTGTTTGCTTGTTGTTGTTGTTTGTTGTTGCTGTGAGCGATGCTGGATGAGAAAAAAGACGTTGTGGGGATAAGAGTGGGATGGTGGGTGTGGGGGGGGGGAAGTTTTATGGGTTGGTTTGGGCTGGGTTTGTAGTGTTTGTGTTTACTTCTTTTGTTGTTGTTGTTGTTGTTGACTGTTGTTGTTGTGAGTGATGCTGTATGAGAAAAAAGGGTGGCGGGTGTCTTTTAGTTTTGTAGGTTGTTTTTTTGTTTTTGTTGTTTTGTTTTTTTTTGGTTGTTTTTTGTTGTATGTTTGTTTGGTTGTTGCTGTTGTTGTGAGTGGTGCTGGACGAGAACACATGTAGGGATAGGAGGGGGTGTTGGAGTTTTGTGGGTTGGTTTGGTTGGGTTTGAAGTGTTCCTGTTTACTTCTTCTGTTGTTGTTTTTGTTGTTGTTGTTGTTGTTGTGAGTGATGCTGGATGAGAGAAAAAATGTTGTGGGTATAAGGGGAGGTGGAGGAGAAATGAGTAGTGGTTGGCAGTGGTCGGAGTAGTGGTAGCGAGTAAATGGGTGGATGGATGAAGAGGGGGAGGAGAGGGAGAGAGAGAGAGCTTGCGACCAGTACCTGTATTCGGCTGCTGGACTTGTGTTTGATAGTTACAGTACAATACAATACAATACATCTTTATTCATCCACACGATACATTTACAATATAACACATCTTTATTCATCCATTTGGAAATCAAATTGTGCATCCATTGTGGTTGTTAGTAGTCGTAGTAGTGGAAGCGTGTAGATGGATGGGTGGGTGGGTGGACGAAGAGGGGGTGGGTGGGTTGCTTCCAAGGTGTCTGAGGGGTATGGATGGGTTTGATAGAGTAGGTCAGGGGAGTAGATGCGTTGAAATCGTGGATGAGTGGGTGATTTGACAGAGTGGATAGACAAAAAAAAAAATCACTATATTTGTTTTAGATCAGTGTTTGTCTTTTGAAGTAAAAGAGATCAAGCAACAAACAAACAAAAAACAACCACAAAAATCAATGTTCCCATAGTAAGGTTTAACAAACAAAAAAAAGAAAAGATCAGTGGTTCTTTTTCACATTCTACCAAAAAGATCACAGTTTTTGTTTGAAGTTTTACAAAAGATCACGATGTTCCGTCAATAACGACAACTGGCTGGCATTTTCACGGCAATGGCAGTAGCTTTGTTTTTTTTCAATTTTTCTTTTTCACAATCTTTTTAACGTGTTGGCGTATGGATTTGGTTGTTGTTCTTCCTTTTTTAACGATGTTGTTTTAGTGTGTAAATTGTTTTCTAGTTTGAGGTAAACTAAATCACCTGCTATATGATTCTTTTTCTTCTGCTGTTTCTTCTTCTTCTTCTCCTAATGATCCATCCTCTACACTTTCTTCGTCTTCTAGTTCTTGTTGTTGTTGTTGTTGTTCTTGCTGTTGTTGTTACTGTTGTTTTTGTGCTTGTTATTTTTCTTCTTTTTCTTGTTGCTGTTCTTCTTCTTCATTCCTTTCTGTATGTATATACATAGAGACAGACAGACAGACAGTGTGTGTGTGTGTGTGGGTGGGTGTGTGAGTGTGTGTGTCTGTGTGTATGTGTAAATGTGTGTCTGTATGTGTCTGTGCCTGTATGCGTGCGAGCGCGCACACATGCTTTTGTCTCTGTGATTTGATTGCCTAATCATGTACCCTCTGAGTCTGTCACTCTCTCTCTCTCTCTCTCTCTCTCTCTCTCTCTCTCTCTCTCTCTCTCTCCCACAACCCCCCGTGTCTCTGTCTGTCACTGTGTCTGAGTATCTCCCCTTCCCTCTGTATCTCTCTGTCTCTGTCTGTCTGCCTATCTGTCTGTCTGTCTGTCTATCTGAATGTTTCTGTCTCTGTCTCTGTTTCTGTAGTTCTGTCTCTGTCCCCCACCCCCACCTCCCCCCCTCTCTCTCTCTCTCTGTCTGTCTCTCTCTCTTATCATTAAATGAAAAGTTTCACAAAACTTGCCAATATTGTACGACCACAGAAGGATCTGTACAAATATCATTTGTATGTTTCACCGTTGTTGCTTGTTTGTTACTGATTTTTTTTTTTTTTTTTGTTGGTTGATTTTCTGTTTGTTGTTTTTTGAAGAAGTTTCATCGGTTTGGGGTACTGATATGTATGTACCATTATGTATTTTTATAAATATAAAGGCTGTGTTTTTGCTGCTGTGCTTGTAGAATAGGTCAACTGTTGTATGAAGCAGTTTCTTTTATTCCGGGTGTTATGCGCATTATGATAATATACTTTTTTATGTGACGCTTTATACTTTCTCATTGGCGCATATTCACACATTACTGTTTCGGTTGGATATTCTGTGTGTGTGTGTGTGTGTGTGTGTGTGTGTGTGTGTGTGTTTGCTTGCGCCTGTTTGTCTGTATGGGCATGTCTGTCCTTTCCTTACAATAACACATTTGTGTGTGCGTGAGAGAGAGAGAGAGAGAGAGAGAAATCAGATGCGCCATTTAATCACTGTTTGCTACAATTCTCCGTTAGCCTACCCTTTTGGTGTACGGTACAGTTTTAACTGACCATGTTCTGGAAAGATCTGTGATTCTCCCCCCCCCCCCCCTTGCCCTCCTTCTCGTTCCTTCATGGTTTGCGGGACCATGGAACTTTGCTTCTTCTGTTTCTTTCTGTTGATACTCCCTGTGTGTTTATTCTGAGTCTGTGACTTGAATACTGTGATGGGGGGGTGGGGGGAGAAGAAAACACACACACACACACACACACACACACAAAACAAAACAAAACAAAACAAAAAAAACCAGAAGCGAAGAAAAGAGAAAGAAGTAATGAAACAGGGAAGAAATACAGTTACCCTTTACAGGAAAGTATGTGCCTTTGTTGTCTTGTAAAGATTAAGTAAACGTACCCTTCCATTGTTTGGTGCTTACGCTTTTCGTGAATTAAGGCTCTCCCAAAACAAGGTATTGAGCTTTTTATGTTATTTTATTTTATTTTTTTAGTGCAGAGTCATGCAAAATCGAAAAAAAAAAAAAAATTCATGCAAAATATGTCGCTACTAACACCAGTCATCTGGATTCTGCGACATTAATCTACAGAAACAGAAACAGAAATGTTGAAACAAAGGCAAGCTGTTTGCAGTTACTCTTTATACCAAAGCCTGTGCCTTTTGTTGTCTTGTAAAGAGTGGCCATACCCTTCACTTGTTTCATGTATCCGCTCTATGCAATTGATTAAAAAAAAAAAAGGGGGGGGGGGAGTTTGCATTTGTTACCAACATGATATCCTGTAATAGTGATAAAAAAATGTTTGCATTTCTTACCAACACATATCCTGTAATAGTCAACAGCAACAACAAAAAAAACGTTTGCAGTTCTTACCAGTATGATATCCTGTAATGATAATAACAATAAAAAAAAAAAGTTTGCATTTCTTACCAACATATATCCTGCAAGGCGGAGCGTTTCAAAGCATCTTCTGCACCATAAAACCATGTTTTGTGGACCTATAATTGACGGTTCTTCACATCTGTGTATCTGTTTGTGTATTTGTGTGTTTCTCTTTGTGATCTTACGAGACTTTCAAACATTGCCTTGGAAATTATTATTATTTTTGTAATCCTTTATACTGATATATACAGATCTATATTTTCGGCCTACACTCTGTACCCGTTTGCTGTTGGGGGTAGTTTAGTATCGAATAAATAAAATCGAATGAAATTTCTTTATTGAAGCGTGAATGGTGGTGGTTGTGATGTTTCCTGGTTTTTCTGTTTGTCTGGACTCTCTCTCTCTCTTTCTGTCTCTCTCTCTTTCTCTCTCTCTCTCTATCTCTCTCTCTTTCTCTCTCTGTCTCTGTCTCTCTCTCTCTCTCACTTTCTCTCTCTCTTCATGAGGGGCAATGGCCTATACATGAATAAATTATCCGCATCCATATCTCTCTCTGTGTCTCTGTCTCTGTCTCCCTCCCCTCTCTCTCTCTCTCTCTCTGTCTCTTCCTCCCTCCCCCTCTCTCTCTCCCTCTCTCTCTCTCTCTCTCTCTTCCTCCCTCTCTCTCCCCCTCTCTCTGTCTCTGCCTCTTCCTCCCACCTTCTCTATCTGTCTCTGTTTCTCTCCCCCCCCCCCTTCCCCTCTATTTCTCTCTCTCTCTCTGTCTACTTGGGTCAGAGCCGACTGACAGTTGCCGTCTGGGCGCTCTTCATTCGTTTCCTGTGTTATTCAATCAGGTTTCAGGTACACACACATGCATACTCAGACAAGACATGTATGTGTATGACCGAAGAGTTCATTCGCCCCGGATTTTGGCAGCCGTACTCCGTTTTCGAGGGTGTGCATGCTGGGAATGTTCTTGCTTTCATAACCCACCGAACGTTGACATGGACTGCATGATCTTTAACGGGCATAATTGATCTTCTGTGTGCGCAAACACACGAAGGGGTTTCAGGCACATAAGTCTGGGAGATCGGAAAAATCTCCAACTAGCCGCTGTTACCGAGATTCGAACGCGGAACCCTCTGATTGAAAGTCTAACGTTTTAATGACGACATTAGCAACAGTCTATGATGTACGTGGTGTTGGGGGTCAGCTGTTGTTCTGACAAACGCAAAACAGCCGATTGGTAACAGTGTTGGACCTTCAATTTGAGAGTCCTGGGTTTGATTTCCTGTCCCAACACCTGGGGCCGCATTCAAGAAAAAAAATCATCTTGCCTCAAGGCAAGTTGCCTCTGACATGGTATGGATGTGCGGGTACAGTTTAACGTGAAGGTTACGTTATCTTTGTGTTCAGGACAAGTGTGGTGCACTCAGGCAGCTGACCCATCGTCTATGATTAAAATCCGGATGATTCCCTAATGCACATGCTGTCAGTTTTACTTCTCACTGCACCACAGTTCAGAGCATTGTCAAGAGAGTTCACAAAACACGTGCTCTCCGTAAATCACGCCTGTTTTCCCTCAACAAAAAACAACACAAAACAATGTGCAAAAAGGATCCGCCATATTTACCTCTGCTTTGTGTGCAATCATCCGTAGCAGGTGGAATGGGTAAATTGCCTTCGGGTTTGTAGACCCACGGGTAACAGTTCCTGAATACCGGATATTGCTTACCTTCGGGCATTTTTTGTCCTTGCCTCAGGCAGATTCTTTACTGTTCAACTGTTGTAACGCTGGTAGTGATTGGACTGTTGGACTCATCATGTCTTTGGTTCCATTTCTTCCCGAGGGGTGTCTCTCTGATCAGCCTGACCATTGTCATCTAGCTAAATTTAGATCAACGCTTCCAGTCTGACCATGAGTTCAGGCAGGTGGTCCACAGGCATTGCGGCGTTAACTCACTCAGTACGGCCAGTCCTCTCTTCTCCTCTACACAGACCCCTCGGATGTCCAGTGGGTGTCTCAATGACCCAACCTTTAGCTTCCGTCGTCAGAATTGTGGTATCTTTGTCAACATTCACCTCTTCAGTATAAGAGCCTTCCGCTTGCAATATTTCGATGGTGGTAATTGGGGTGAAACGCTGTTAACGTCGTCTCTTTCGCCGTTTGTATGGAGAGAGTTAAACTGTTGGACATGCGTGATTTTGTGTGTGTGTGTGTGTGTGTGTGTGTGTGTGTGGGGGGGGTTCTTTTTGTTTTGTTTTGATCTGGTGAAGTGATAATCTGCACGTTAACACCAAAGTGGAGCGGTGGCCTTGTGGTTAACACGTCCGTACAGGAAGTGAGAGAATCTGAGCGTGAGAATCTGCAAACACCCCCCCCCAAACCCTCCCTACCCCCACCCCCACACACATACTGACACACACACATATATATATATATATATATATATATATATATATATATATATATATGTATACATATATATATATAGAGAGAGAGAGAGAGCTCGACAGTATTATATCATCAAAGCTTTTCACATACAATACAGAGAGTACCCCAAGTTTGAAGCGTGCATCACACGCTGTGTATCCTTCAGCATCATTCCAGACAGGTTAAACTACCACACACAGAGAACGGAAGACAAAAATACGATCACCAGCACATTTTGTGTAGGCTGTGTATCCTTCAGAATTGTTCCTGGCAGATTAATTCCCCTACATAGAGAGCGAAAGACAAAAACAAATCTTCAGTACTTTCTGTGTGAACTGTATGTTTCAGAATTGTTCGTCATTGGTGAACTCCCCTGTGGAGTGAACTACGGGCGTGGAGGCACTTATGACTGCAATGATACATGTATACATGTCTAAAATTGTAATCACTTATGACTGCAATGATACATGTATACATGTCTAAAATTGTAATCACTTATGACTGCAATGATACATGTATACATGTCTAAAATTGTAATCACTTATGACTGCAATGATATACGTATACATGTCTAAAATTGCAATCATTTATGAGTGCAATGATACTTGTCTGAAATTGCAATCACTTATGACTGCAATGATACATGTATACATGTCTGAAATTGTAATCACTTATGACTGCAATGATACATGTATACATGTCTAAAATTAAAATCAATTATGACTGCAATGATACATGTATACATGTCTAAAATTGTAATCACTTATGACTGCAATGATACATGTATACATGTCTAAAATTGTAATCACTTATGACTGCAATGATACATGTATACATGTCTAAAATTGTAATCACTTATGTTTGCAATGATACATGTATACATGTCTAAAATTGTAATCACTTATGACTGCAATGATACATGTATACATGTCTAAAATTGTAATCACTTATGACTGCAATGATACATGTATACATGTCTAAAATTGTAATCACTTATGATTGCAATGATACATGTATACATGTCTAAAATTGTAATCACTTATGACTGCAATGATACATGTATACATGTCTAAAATTGTAATCACTTATGACTGCAATGATACATGTATACATGTATAAAATTGTAATCACTTATGAGTGCAATGATACTTGTCTGAAATTGTAATCACTTATGACTGCAATGATACATGTATACATGTCTAAAATTGTAATCACTTATGACTGCAATGATACATGTATACATGTCTGAAATTGTAATCACTTATGACTACAATGATATATGTATACATGTCTAAAATTGCAATCATTTATGTGTGCAATGATACTTGTCTGAAATTGCAATCACTTATGACTGCAATGATACATGTATACATGTCTGAAATTGTAATCACTTATGACTGCAATGATACATGTATACATGTCTGAAATTGTAATCACTTATGACTGCAATGATACATGTATACATGTCTAAAATTGTAATCACTTATGACTGCAATGATATATGTATACATGTCTAAAATTGCAATCATTTATGTGTGCAATGATACTTGTCTGAAATTGCAATCACTTATGACTGCAATGATACATGTATACATGTCTGAAATTGTAATCACTTATGACTGCAATGATACATGTATACATGTCTAAAATTAAAATCAATTATGACTGCAATGATACATGTATACATGTCTAAAATTGTAATTACTTATGATTGCAATGATACATGTATACATGTCTAAAATTGTAATCACTTATGACTGCAATGATACATGTATACATGTATAAAATTGTAATCACTTATGAGTGCAATGATACTTGTCTGAAATTGTAATCACTTATGACTGCAATGATACATGTATTCAGGTCTAAAATTGTAATCACTTATGACTGCAATGATACATGTATACATGTCTAAAATTGTAATCACTTCTGACTGCAATGATACATGTATACATGTCTAAAATTGTAATCACTTATGACTGCAATGATACATGTATACATGTCTAAAATTGTAATCACTTATGACTGCAATGATACATGTATACATGTCTAAGATTGTAATCACTTATGACTGCAATGATACATGTATACATGTCTAAAATTGTAATCTCTTATGACTACAATGATACATGTATACATATCTAAAATTAAAATCACTTATGACTGCAATGACACATGTATACATGTCTAAAATTGTAATCACTTATGACTGCAGTGATACATGTATACATGTCTGAAATTGTAATCACTTATGACTGCAATGATACATGTATACATGTCTAAAATTGCAATCATTTATGTGTGCAATGATACTTGTCTGAAATTGCAATCACTTATGACTGCAATGATACATGTATACATGTCTGAAATTGTAATCACTTATGACTGCAATGATACATGTATACATGTCTAAAATTAAAATCAATTATGACTGCAATGATACATGTATACATGTCTAAAATTGTAATTACTTATGATTGCAATGATACATGTATACATGTCTAAAATTGTAATCACTTATGACTGCAATGATACATGTATACATGTATAAAATTGTAATCACTTATGAGTGCAATGATACTTGTCTGAAATTGTAATCACTTATGACTGCAATGATACATGTATACATGTCTAAAATTGTAATCACTTATGACTGCAATGATACATGTATACATGTCTAAAATTGTAATCACTTATGACTGCAATGATACATGTATACATGTCTAAAATTGTAATCACTTATGACTGCAATGATACATGTATACATGTCTAAAATTGTAATCACTTATGACTGCAATGATACATGTATACATGTCTAAGATTGTAATCACTTATGACTGCAATGATACATGTATACATGTCTAAAATTGTAATCACTTATGACTGCAATGATACTTGTCTAAAATTGTAATCACTTATGACTGCAATGATACATGTATACATGTCTAAAATTGTAATCACTTATGACTGCAATGATACATGTATACATGTCTGAAATTGTAATCACTTATGACTGCAATGATACATGTATACATGTCTAAAATTGTAATCACTTATGACTGCAATGATACATGTATACATGTCTAAAATTGTAATCACTTATGACTGCAATGATACATGTATACATGTCTAAAATTGTAATCACTTATGACTGCAATGATACATGTATACATGTCTAAAATTGTAATCACTTATGACTACAATGATATACGTATACATGTCTAAAATTGTAATCACTTATGACTGCAGTGATACATGTATACATGTCTAAAATTGTAATCACTTATGACTGCAATGATACATGTATACATGTCTAAAATTGTAATCACTTATGACTGCAATGATACATGTATACATGTCTAAAATTGTAATCACTTATGACTGCAATGATACATGTATACATGTCTAAAATTGTAATCACTTATGACTGCAATGATACATGTATACATGTCTAAAATTGTAATCACTTATGACTACAATGATATACGTATACATGTCTAAAATTGTAATCACTTATGACTGCAGTGATACATGTATACATGTCTGAAATTGTAATCACTTATGACTGCAATGATACATGTATACATGTCTAAAATTGTAATCACTTATGACTGCAGTGATACATGTATACATGTCTGAAATTGTAATCACTTATGACTGCAATGATACATGTATACATGTCTAAAATTGTAATCACTTATGACTGCAATGATACATGTATACATGTCTAAAATTGTAATCACTTATGACTGCAATGATACATGTATACATGTCTAAAATTGTAATCACTTATGACTGCAATGATACATGTATACATGTCTAAAATTGTAATCACTTATGACTGCAATGATACATGTATACATGTCTAAAATTGTAATCACTTATGACTGCAATGATACATGTATACATGTCTAAAATCGTAATCACTTATGACTGCAATGATACATGTATACATGTCTAAAATTGTAATCACTTATGACTACAATGATACATGTATGCATGTTTGAAATTGTAATCACTTATGACTGCAATGATACATGTATACATGTCTAAAATTGTAATCACTTATGACTGCAATGATACATGTATACATGTCTAAAATTGTAATCACTTATGACTGCAATGATACATGTATACATGTCTAAAATTGTAATCACTTATGACTGCAATGATACATGTATACATGTCTAAAATTGTAATCACTTATGACTACAATGATATATGTATACATGTCTAAAATTGCAATCATTTATGTGTGCAATGATACTTGTCTGAAATTGCAATCACTTATGACTGCAATGATACATGTATACATGTCTAAAATTGTAATCACTTATGGCTGCAATGATACATGTATACATGTCTAAAATTAAAATCAATTATGACTGCAATGATACATGTATACATGTCTAAAATTGTAATCTCTTATGACTACAATGATACATGTATACATGTCTAAAATTGTAATCACTTATGGCTGCAATGATACATGTATACATGTCTAAAATTGTAATCACTTATGGCTGCAATGATACATGTCTGAAATTGTAATCACTTATGACTGCAGTGATATATGCATACATGTCTAAAATTATAATCACAAACGCCACCCAGACCACTGTTGCAGAACTGGTCTCAGGACTGGAGAATCAAAACTGTATCTCAAAATCTGTACGTGTGTATGGGTTATCTAAACAGGGCAATAGGAGGTGATCAATTGGCAGTTCATCTCAAAAGCACACACACACACACACACACACACACACACACACACACACACACACACACAAACAAACACACACACACACACACACACACACACACACACATACACACACGCGCGCGCGTGCGCTCGCGCGAGCGCGCGTACAGACAGACTCACACGTACACGAACACACAGCTGATACACACACACACATACAGACTCATAGACCCCCACCCCACCCCCCCCCACCCCCACCCCCCCACGTGTTGACCTGGGAGATCGGAAATAATATCCACCCTTTACCCACCAGGCGCCGTTACCGAGATTCGAACCCGGGCCCCCCAGATTGACAGTCCAACGCTTTAACCACTCGGCTGTTGTACATCCACTGGCCGTCCAGTTCTGTCCCATAATTTTTATTTCCTCGACCCAGAGACACCAAGGACACGCTTCCATGCTGATCGAAGAGGGCGGTTTCAGTTTCAGTTTCAGTTTCTCGGGCAGGTTCAACTGCGTTCGGACAAATCCTTTTCCGATACACCGCATCTGTTAGCCAGATGCCTGACCTGCTAGCAGCATAACCCAACGCGCTTAGTCAGGCCTTGAGCAAATGCTCAGAATTATGTTTGTGTACCTGTCAGACGGGGATTCTTCTTCAGAGTTTTACCACAGGACAACACTCTTAATGTCATGGAAAAGGGCAGGTGTACGGATATGAAGGAGTTTAGAGATAGCTGTGACATATCATTATGTTTGGCTGACCCGATACAAATGAAAATGAATTTTGTGCAGAATGATAGAAAAGGACACAGAGAGAGAGAGAGAGAGAGAGAGAGAGAGAGAGAGAGAGAGAGAGAGAGAGAGAGAGAGAGATGGAGAGAGAGTGAAAGAGAGAAATGGAGAGAGAAATATAAACAAAAAAGAAAGAAAGAATGAAAAAAAGAACGAATATGAATGAATGGGTGAACAAACGAACGCATAAACGAACGATCGAATGATCGAATGAATGAATCAATCAAAACTCGAAAAACACCACACACATAAAACACGGCGAGGCACGTACGAACAGGCTGGTTCGGTCGTATGTGCGGGCACCGATTTGTGTGTGTGTGTGTGTATGTGTGTGTGTGTGTGTGTGTGAGAGAGAGAGGGAGAGAGAGAGCCGGCTCTTCCCAGCAGCATGTTGTGCAAATGTCTCCGTGTCCGTAAAAACTGCTTTGATCTTGGACTCTGACGGAGGATAGGCGCCACACTTCAATCAATCCGGCACCACAGCAGGCAGACAGCTGCACAGCATGGAAACCTTCACCTGCCTGGGAAGCTGTCAGACCTCAGCCTGCAGCGTGGACAGAAGGTGTCCATCAGACCTGTAACTGTCAGTGCATCCTTTGTCTGTCTTCTGCACGTGGGTACCGAAAGACAGTGGCGTCACTCAGAAGTCTTTTAGACACTTGTCCTGACTTGATCCCTGCATGGTGCACTGCAAGATACCGACATTGCACTCAGGGCCACTGAAGTTACTTGGCCAGTTTCCTTCAGCTGCATTCACTCCATCATTCGCATTTCAAGCAATGACATAAATACTGATGAGCGCATTTTTGTGATTTTGATGTATTCATATTGAAGACTCCGATAAGATGGATGGGATAGGTACATCAAATGGGCGACACGTGACACCTGATGTCAGATCTTTTCTCTCAAACCGGCATCATGCACCAGAAGAACAATCAAAATTCTTCAAGGGTGGCTTGAAACTTTATCTCTAGAACCCTGCAGGATTTCACTGACTGTTCTGAGAAACACTTACTTCTGACCATAGCAACGGCTTCGGCAGCTTTGAGACTGAACCTGGAGCACCTCAACAAAGTTAGTAGGAACTTTTCACTCCAGCAGTTTCCTCTCAAAGATGCCGACGCCTCTGTGCATCTCGGTTTGTGGTTTTGTTCCGACCGCTGGAGTCGCCTACTTTATTACTGGCTGCTGTAGATATCCCAGAGACAGCATTGTTAAGTGATCATATCACATTGCAGTTTACCTATTTTATTTCTAACTTCGTTTATTATTCATCACTTAATTGCATATTCACTTAATTCTTGGTGGACAAGTTTAATCGTGATTTTAATATTTCTAGTAACTTCTCTTCTTGTGCTTTCCCTCGTCGCTGTGTCACTACAGTCCACATGTAAACCAGTGGGTTGAGGGCAGCGTTGAAGGGTAACATGAACACAACCAGGGTTCCATAGATCTTGTCTGAAGCATTCATACCACCTGCTGACATCATCTTAACCAGGCCGAATGAAAACCAGCAAACAACGTCAGCGATGGCTACTTTTCTCATCAGGTGGACTGAAGAATAAACTGGCCTCTTTGTGGGGTCTAATGTGATTCTGTACTTTGGTGTAAGTCTGTAGACAATGACCTGACCAAATGAAATCATTAAACACATAATGCAGTTGGTTGTTATTGCGACATTGAACCACCTGAACTCTTGATCAGACTTGTAATGTTGAAATAAAGCCAGACGACAAAGACCAGACTGACCAGAGATGCCCCAGTGTGACAGACCAGGTAGAAATGGTATTACAGACATGAAGATTCCAGCAGTCCAGACTGACGTGTACATGACAACGGTTGAACGTTTAGGAGATGTGCACGAGCCTGTGGGCAAATGAAGAATGAGCGCGTGATCCAAAGTGACAAAAACAGCGATGAAAACTGACATCTCCACTGAGAGAAAAGAAAGAAAACCATTCAACTGGCAGACCACACTTTCGGTCCAGGCCTTTTCAGACTGAATGTATTCTCCACGCAATATTTCATTTGCTACCAAAACGATACCCACGTGACTTCCCATACACACGTCAGCAAAATTCAAATGCACAGTGGCCAGTAAGAACTTTCTTGCAAGCACGTCCTTCACAATAAACATCATTAAGAAGCAAAGCAAACTCCCTCCTATGGCAGATGCACACACCAAACAAAAGAAAACTCTGCACAGCTCTGACGGTATCAACGTTCTGCATGAGGGAAACACAGAGTGGTCTGCTGAACACTTCATTTTGGTCAGCTGTTCACGAAACAGATTGTCACAACAAAATCTGTAGTCTGACGAAAAAATGATTTTCAAATTAAATTGCTTTGAAAATAGGTCTGTAGGGAAGCTGCTCACTGAATTACCTCTTATGTCCAGTTCAGTTAAATGAGGGATGTTTTTAAAACCTCGACTTTCGATGGTTTCAATGGCAGAATACGACAGGTTCAAATATTTTACTGAAGGCAAGAAAACTGATAGAGCGCAGCTAAGCACATTGAACTGTGTTTCTGACGCGTCTATACAGTTAAGAGCATAATGAATATTCTTCAAACGTTTACCTGTCATCTTCTGCAGAGGATTCCTCTTTAGATACACTGTTTTTAAGTTTGGCAGTTTCATAAAAACAACCACGTCAAGAGTTCTCAGGTGGTTGTTGGCAAGGTCAATGAACTGCAAGTTGGTGAGCCTCACGGCTGAGACATTACCCAGGGAACAATAAGACAGACTCAGATAAATCAGATATACATTTTCTGTGAAATCGGTTGGCGACATTCCTGACCCTGTAGCGTTCATATAACGAAGTAGTGGGAAGAGACCAGCAGTAAAAGGGTTAATGCACTGGAAAGAACGACCTTGACACAGACATCCCTCAGGACAGGTCCTGTCACACATCAGTTCATCATCCAGATGTGGGCACTGGCCCCAGCCATCACACAGATGACCTCCATGCACACAAACTTTGGAATCTCGACATTGGTAGTGACCTGGGCATGTCACCTTCTCACAACCTTGTTCGTCTTCTCCATAAACACAGTCAGAAAAACCATTGCATCGTGTGTAGACAGGAAGACAGTACAGCCACTCAGCTGTACAACGATAATGAGTGTCAGGACAGGAGTCCTCAGCCGTCATCGCCTGCTGAGTGAAGTAACCTGTGCCATCTAAACTGATATGAAAGGGTTGCCTTGGAACTTCCCCTTTGTTTGGAAAATGAAAGGTTGCTTCTTCTTGACAATTACTTTCATCAGAATCATCCAGACAGTCTGAATATTGATTGCATTGTTGACTACCTAATATGCACTGGGCATTAGAGCACAGAAAGCCGTTACATGATGTATATTCACAGAATGACTCGTCACTGTTATCTGGACAGTTCTGTGCAAAGTCACACACGAATGTAAAATGCACTGTCGTGGAATCATCATCACATGTGAATATGGTGTGTGAATCTATGTTGGTTATCCGATGAAGAGGTGTGTGTGAGCTGTGTCGACTGGTCATGTTCATAAACATGCTGAGTAGTGAATACTTTGTTTTTCCACAAATACTTTTCAGGTTAGAAAGTAAAAATGAGTGTGTCATGTATTCATCTGGACAAAGAAATAAAGACTGCAGTGTGTTTGAAAAGGTTTGTTTCAATGAGGACAAGTTCGCTGATAAAGTATCGGGAGAAAAGAATGTGGGTGTTAGGTTTATTTCACACAGTACAACCTTGGTGCGTGTTAATTTGGCAACCCCAACCATGAATATCATATTGCGTAGTGTCAACGTCTTAATCATCTTTGACGGATGGTATGGACGCAATAATCTGAAGTGGTCTATGTTATAGATCATCGTGTTGTCAGACCACTTGCGAAACTTGCTGTACATAAAGGGTACAATGTCCCAGCCTGATTTATATCCAAAAACCAGCTGAAATTCTATAAGGTTTTTAAAGATATGCAACGAGTCTTCTTGTTCCTTCCTTGTTTTTATTGTGGCTAGGTTTCCACCAAGGCTTCTGCAGTTATAGCCGAGAATAGTGTGGGATAAAAATGACTTGAATTCGAGTAACTTGAAGCACTTGTCACGTGAAGCCACCAAACCTTGACAACCAGGACTGCTGAAGGGACAGTGTTCCGTTTCATCACGTCCATCTTCACACTCTAGCCTCAGGTTGCAGTGAAGATGGTCCTGAAACCTATAATAATAACTCACAGAACAGTTGAACAAACCACCAGACAGCTTATAGGGTTTTTCACTTTCAGAAACTATAGTAAAATATAGTTTAATATTATGCACCTTATGATAGGTTTCACGCCATATTTGAAGATACGACGTCTTGAGAATAATTGGTTGTGTGGTATGCCAAGTGGCCATATTCGTCAAAATGACTTTAGACGTATTCGTTTTTCGATACTTGAATACAAGAGGTAAACGATCAACAAGGCGCAGGAAAAAGCATGACTTCACAACACTGATTATGATGACGCGTCCCTGTTGCCCCCAGAGTTCCTCCATGAAAACTTTACCTTTCACACTGTTTGGCTGTATTAGGTATCCGGAATACTCCGACACATAACTTATGATAAAACTAACACGTTCAAGTTCACTAAAGGTAACTTTAACAAGAGGATTATTGATGTATGTCACCAAAACACGGTTGTCAGGCGATTGGAAAAACAATTCTCTGAGAGAATGGAACCCACACTCCACATGACCGCCCCTGAAGGGCCGAAGGGCTACAAGGAACACAAAATACTGTACTGTTGTTTTCCACAGACTGATATCACACCAGTATGCAAGGCGAAGAAGCTGAACACCGACGTACATATGTCGTGGAAGCCGCACGCGCAGTTTACAGAAAGAGACGGCATCACTACAAACGCCGTACAACACTCCATTGCCATGTGGCAAGATGTTCTCACAGTCAGACACGTTGACCTGTCGGACAGTACTCTGTGTGGCGTTGTGATCGGTGAGATACTCCACACCTGGACACATGGCACTGATGTTTCTGGTGTTGATGCTGATCCTTTGATCTGTAGTTGAATTAACATTATTGCTGTTTCATCCTTGATTTATACCACAGATGGTCCACGCTTGCTACAGTACGTCCGCTAAAATTACATTCTCCGCTAAAAGACATTGTGTCAGTTGGGCAGTCATTTTCTCAGCCAGTTACTAAGCAAGAAAACATCCATCGAAATGACATTTTCCGCTACAAAGACATTTTGTCAATTAGGCAATCATTTTCTTAGTTAGTAAGCAAGCAAATGACTTAGTAAGAGACTAAGTGTTAAAAGACAAATTGATTGTCCCGCCTATTTGTGGTAATTTCCGTTTCATTATGCGTGTGTGCAAGTATTTGTGCGTGCCAACTAGTCCCACATGACATGAAGCCGTTAAACGTACAATCCAGATAGTCAATGTGCTCAGTAATATTGATGAGACATACTGATGAAATGGGAAATATGATCAAACCATGACGACAAGTTTATAAATTCTTTTAATTTAAACTAGATAATGGTGTAAAACCATAGTTACTTAAAATACCATCAACTAATTGTACATGAAACACTCAAAACGAATTGCCTCGTCTTAGATTCCTGTGGGGTTTTTTTGGGTTTTTTTTTGTTAAACTGATGTATCTTATCTAGTTTGTGTTGAGTTTATCTAAGTACATTGTTGCCGAGTTGTAGATCAGTTCAATTTGTTTATGAACTAACGACTCATGAATAAACTCATGCAGTAGGGTATTCTTTTAAAAGCACCGAAGGACCTTACCTCTGAATTTCTGTGCCAGATCATCGTCGAATAACGAACCCCCCCCCCCCCCATCCCCATTCACTTTGAAAAGAAAAAGCTGTTTTCTTCTCAGATCGATGAAGTCAGCTAATGCGTCCAAGTAGCGCCTGTTTCATGCAAAATTTCTTCTTTTTGAACCCCAACATTTTTTAATTTATTTTCCTGCAAAACCGCATTTGATTTGAATCGAATGGTAACATATGAGTAATCACCAGACACAACCAAACCTATATGTACTTCAATTCTTCTCAAGTCATGTCATCATACCGGCAGTCCTCAGAGACGGTCTGAAGCCGTCATACGAACCCTCTCTTCTAGCTTTTTTTTCTATAAACCTAATGTCCTTAAATTGAAGTTATCATGGTTTTAACTGTGTTATCTATGTTGACCACGATGTTATTCTTTTTGCTTTTTGCCTTGATCCGTTTTCGTATAAGATTACAAAGTGAACACACGCCAAAATAATCAGCGTGTTGACTGTATTGTATTGATTAACTTTATTTGGATTGCTTTTCTGAGACAGAGTGTTGATTTCTTCAAAGGCTATCAATGACATGTTAACCCCCCAATAACGCCTCGAACTGTGGATTTAAAATGCACCACTTGGTATGTCACTCAATGGTGTTTTCTAAAACCGCATCTTCGTTGGCTGGGAAGTAACAGCATCACGGCGACAATTGGTAACCGGAAGGAACAAAATGGCTGAGCAGGCGCAGTTAAGACATTGCCAGTTTAAGAAAGGGGTTTGGTGAGGACCTGTCGGGAAGAGGGAAGTCCCTTGTGATTCAGATGTGATCAAATAATTGTTTCTGTACAAACGCCACAGCGTGTTAACGGCTCTGTGATCGCTGCGTGACATCTGCTATGTCTCTGCATCGACTCACGGGGGGAACGCCTCGTGAAAGAAAGTTAACAAATGTCACAAGCGTATGCATCAAGCCATGTGCAGAACATTCTCGGCACTTCTACAGATTTTGCGACGGAACAAGGATTAGGTAAGTCTTTTTAGAGAGCCAGGGGTGATTGTACAGGTGAGGAAACATAATTATCGACTGCCTTCAGCTTGACTGGTTTGTTGTGGCTTGGATGTTCTCTGTTATCTATGAGATCTGACTGTCAAAGCGTGCTGTGAGTTAAGAATCGACGTGTCATGTTCGATGCGTTATTCATGTGTGTGTGTGTGTGTGTGTGTGTGTGTGTGTGTGTGTGTGTGTGTCTGTGTGTGTGTGTTTTCTTCATTTCTTTCCTGATTGTTTAAATTCGTTTGTAAGTTAGAAGCACCCTTGCAACTGTCGCGGTATTGTACATGTATTGCTATTGCCAAACGTGTCGTAAATTGTCATTCTGCTTTATTGATGTGGCATTGTGTGTGATACCGTTATGCTGCTGATGTTGAAAAGAAAATATAACCTATGTAACAAACCACACACACACACACACACACACACACACACACACACACAACAACAACAACAACAACAACAACAACAACACACACACACACACACACACACACACACACACACACACCACAACACAACACACACACACAACAACAACAACAACAACAACAACACACACACACACACACACACACACGCACGCACGCACGCACGCACGCACGCACACATACACACACACACACAAACACACACACACACACACACACGCACACAAACTACAACTAAAATTGCACTGTTGGAAGATGATAGGGAATTAGTTTGTGTGAATATTCTGTTAGAGTGTCTGCCGTGGATAACTAGCCTACACAGAGCTAACAGTTAGATCTGATCTACATTTACCACTCTGTTCAGATTGTTCGACGCTGATAAACAATAGGATCTGACTACATTTTATCAAGACAACAGCTGCAATACAACAATGCAGGAAGCTTCACTTTATATTCATACGTTTCATGCTGTAATACTTAGTGTTAGATGCTATCAGAGGTGCAAACAAACTTAATAACTACCCTTCACTATCCACGATGAGCAACTTGATTTGTTTTGATTTGATATGGATACTCACAAAGCGCTTGTCCTCGGTCGGAGACCAAGCTCTAAGCTCTTTACAAACACGGGGTCATTTACACAACAGGCTGCCTGCCTGGGTAGAGCCGACTGACAGCTGCCATTGGGCGCTCATCATTCGTTTCCTGTGTCATTCAATCAGATTTCAGGCACGCTCACATACACACTCAGACAGACATATAACATTTTACGTGTATAACAGTTTGTTTGTTTACCCCGCCATGTAGGCAGCCATACTCCGTTTTGAACACAACGCGCATTGCTAACTCTGAGATCAGAAACAGGTTCATCGATCACACAAGTTAGCAATCCTCCCGAGTTGTACAGAATGGAACTAGGGCTGAAACTAATGTTGCTGGTGCTGTTTGTCTCCAACACAGGCCTATTTTATCCCTGTAATTTTACACCCAACGGCACATTGATCCCTCCTCCTTCAATGTACACCTCACTCACACATTGATAATAGACAAGAAGTTCCTCAGTCTAATTGTTGTATATCTGCCACACTACGTGCAAACATTCATGGTGTTGATGATGATGATATGGATACTTCACATAGCTTCTATCCTCGGCCAGAGACCAAGCTCTAAGCGCTTTACCCCCATTCACCGCCAAGGTCGCATTTCAGCACCAACATAGAGTCATTTGCACAACAGAATGCCTACCTGGGTAAGGGCGACTGACTGACAGTTGTTACTGGGCGCTCGTCATTCGTTTCCTGTATCACGGAATCTGCAGCCACTCGCTTACTATGGTGTGTCATTCGCGCCAGAATTGGAACCCCTTGACTGTAAAAGCCTGCAGCACCATGTGTCGTCAAGCAGGTAACGGGATGTTTTGTAGTCATGTCCCAGGTCAGTACTGGAACACCCTGTTCCTGCAAACCACTGTATGACAATGTGCACCATGACTACGGGATAAACAGTTTTGTCTGGTTGACGAAACAGAAATGAAGATTTTGTTTAACCGAACATTTTATCCCGTCAACTTTCCCCCCTTGCAAAGGTTCTAAATCTGCAAACCACTGTATGACAATGTGCATCATGACAACTGCAGAAAGAGTTTTGTCTGGGTGACGAACCGAACGTGAAGATTTGGGTTTTTTATCGAACATTTTGATTTCCTTTATTCATCAGTCTGTGTCACAACTCATGACAATCACGTGTGAAGTTCTGTTTTGTACATGCCCTTCCCCACTCGCTCTCCCCAGCTTCCTTGTCTTTTTGTATGTGTGACTCCTGGTTTCACGTTTTTCACGTGCAATCGTGGAGTCATGTGCTGCGTTCCTGTCACTGCTGAGCAGAGGTTCAAGCCTTTCTGTTCTGTCAGTGACACTTCTCTCGGCTTTTCGCCCGCGGCCTTCTTGGAGGAAGGTTGTGTCTGTTGAGTTTGGGGCTTTTTGCCCAGATGGCACCCTCCTCACGTGGGGATAAGCTTTCCTCCAGGGGGCCATGTTTTCTGTGTTGGGTGTGCTCCAGCTCAGAGGGTAGGTGTGCCCTGCTGGACATGTGTCGTCCGTGTTAGTTTCCAGTGTCAGGGTAGTGGTACCCGGTTGGCAGTTTTCAGCATCCCACTTCCTGCACCATCTCCCCTTCAGCCTGTGTTGGCCAGGCAGCGTTGTTGCTCCATCTGCTGCTAACTGCTGTTTTCCTGCTGCCCTCTTCCCATCACTGTCTCTAGTTGTTTCGTCGTCTTCATCTGTTTCCAGTCTTCACCGTCCAATTATCATTTCTTGCTAAGATTGTAGTTGTTTCATTAGTCGAGTTGTGTGTGTGATGGAATAAATGTATGTGAACCCTGAATTATTTTAGTCTGTGTTTGTGTTGTCTGGGTGTTAGTACAGGGCTGGGTGGGGGTTTCTAGTCCGCTCTCTTATAGCGCATGACAGTCTGGTTTCCTGGATGTCCATCTAGTCAGACTTCCACGCAGATATAAGAGGATCTGACCACATTTTATCAAGACACCAGCAACAACAGCAGCACAACAGTGCAGGAAAGTTCACTTTATATTCATACGACTCCTTTCAAAAAGCGCTCAAATATAAGTACTAAATACACATATTGGCAGTATATACAATTTTTCCCCTAAAGACGAAATGAGCAGTGTTCACAACAAGGTGTGGCAGTTCACTCCGCCAGTCACACAGAAGAAGGTGGTGGGGAAGAGATGGGGATGTAGCCCACATCGTGAATAGTTTTGTGTCTGTATGACGCCTCTTGTTGTTCACCATCACGTTATCAATAACACCTTTTCCTGTTCTGCTCTGCCACTTTGCTTGCAGAAAAAGAACCTTACCTTACTTCACGAATGTTTTTTTTTCCACATAATGTGATAGATATGGAAATCTTCTTCTTCGTTCGTGGGCTGCAACTCCTACGTTCACTCGCATATACACGAGTGGGCTTTTACGTGTATAACCGTATTTACCCCGCTGTGCACGTTTTCGGGGGCAAATATGGAAATGTTTCCACCTTGGAGGAACTCAACCTGTCACCAGCTCTCTTAGCCCCAGGGAGGATGAAGAAAGGTGGCAGAGTGGTTAAGACGCTCCTCTGCTAACACAGTGTCCAGGAGGGTCTGGGGTTCAAATCCCACTCTCGCCCCTTCTCCCAAGTTTGACCGGAAAAATCAAACTGGGCGTCCAGTCTTTCGGATGAGATGATAAAACCGAAGTCTCGTGTGCAGCACGCATTTTGCGCACCGCAAAAGAACCCATGGCAACAAGAGAGTTGTCCTCTGGCAAATTTTCAGTAGAAGAAACCCCCTCTGATAGGTACACAAATAGATATGCATGCATTCAAGCCTTGACTGCGTAGGGTTATTGCTGCCTGTCAGGCAGATGTGGTGTAGCGAATATGAATTTGTCCGAACGCAGTGATGCAACCTTGAGAATCTGAAACTGAAAAAATGAAACTGGAACTGAGTTGCAGGAAACCACGTGATCAACCCCATCTTGTCAGTTGGTTCATTTCCGTCCTCAGAAAGGAACTGGCCTGTCTGGACCAGACCTTATCATCTGGTCCAATCACAATGTGATTTCAACCTTTCGTCAGATACTCACAGAAAGACACCAGTCCTGTGGTTTAAAAACTGTCAGAAACGCACTTGATGAAACCATCTAATATGATTATAAACCTCTTTCTTGACAGGAAAACCTTCTCTGAACATTAATCAAAACTTAGAAATCTTTTGCATTTGCGGATGATTTACAATGTACGTGGTTTGTATGATTGATGCGATCGCATGCAGCGAGTTTCCGTTCAGATGATTTAGTGTGTGTGTGTGTGTGTGTGTGTGTGTGTGTGTTTGTTTGTTTAGAAAGAGAGAGACTGTATGTTTGTAAGTCTGTGTGTGCGTGTACGCGTACGCATGCGTGCGCACGCGCGCGTGGTTATGTGTGTGCATGTGCATATGCGTATATGTTTGTGGATACTGATTGTGTGTGTGTGTGTGTGTGTGTGTGTGTGTGTGCACCTCTATGGTCGCGTGCATATATAATTCTACAGCGCAAGAAGTCACTTGTCTTTCTGTTTAATAGTAGCTAAAATCCAGATTGCACGCCTACTTTCAATCTGGTTAATACTCCGCTGAAACATACAACATTAGTCAGATTTTGTGGAGTGTTTCTCACAGCAAGAAGTTAGAATAATTAACACATACACTATCTACAAACAAAGGTGAGAAAAACACTAAATTTTCTGTTAAAATATATTACTAAACAGCCGTGGGGACAAAATTCATCAACGCTTAGTCAATCTAAGTAAATATCTAACAAGATGAATGTCAACGATATTCATCCGCAACGCTGTTCAAAATGAGATTAAACACTTAACGCCATAAGTATTTGGGGGAGGAAACGTTGTTGTTTTTCATATCTGATGTAAAACTGAAATGATTCCAAACAAACAAACAAACAACAACAGCAAGAAGAAGATGCAAAAGTGATTGGTGAGAAAAAAATGTAAAATTTTCCATGTCCCAAGCGCAGAGAAGTGTTGACAAGCAACATTTGTGTGTTGTAGGTGATGTGATGTGTGTGAGTCACGTTCAGCTCAATGACTGCATAATCACAGTGAAGCTCACTGACTCGGTGTTTGGATATCATAGTGAGGTGTGAATAACACGCAGTATGACTGATTGATTGATTGATTGATAAGGGTACTCATATAGCGCCTATCCTCGGTCAGAGACCAAGCTCTAAGCGCTTTACAAACACTGAGTCATTTACACAACAGGCCGCCTGCCTACCTGGGTACAGCCGACTGACGGCTGCCATTGGGCGCTCATCATTCGTTTCCCGTGTCATTCAATCAGATGTCAGGCGCGCACACCTACACACTCAAACTTGTAACATTTAACATTTTACGTGTATGACCGTTTTGTTTATTTACCCCGCCATGTAGGCAGTCATACTCCGTTTTCGGGGGTGTGCATGCTGGGTATGTTCTTGTTTCCATAACCCACCCAACGCTGACATGGATTACAGGATCTTTAACGTGCGTATTTGATCTTCTGCGTGCGTATACACACGAAGGGGGTTCAGTATGACAGTGAAGATAGAAGTGGGTGGGGAGTGGGGAGGTGGGGGGGGGGGGAGCGAAGTGGGGTGCGGGTGGACGTGGTATAAAAAAAAGAAGGGGGAGTGCGGTTTGTGTGTGTGTGTGTGTGTGTGTGTGCGAGGGGTGTTAAGGGGAAGACGGAGGTGGGTTGGAGCTGGGGGGGTCGGGGGGTGGAGGGTATAGGGAGGGGAAGGGAAGGGGCTCAGACTGAAGTGTCACTCTCTGACGTTAAGTCCCTGAGGATGTGCAGTGCCTTGGCGTGAGATGACATAGCTCTCCACGAATACAGGTGTGAGATGACATAGCTCTCCACGAATACAGGTGTGAGATGACCTGGCCTTCCATGAATACAGGTGTGAGCTGACCTGGCGTTCCATGAATACAGGTGTGAGATGACCTGGCTTTCCATGAATACAGGTGTGAGATGACGTGGCGTTCCATGAATACAGGTGTGAGCTGACCTGGCCTCCCATGAATACAGGTGTGAGATGACGTGGCGTTCCATGAATACAGGTGTGAGCTGACCTGGCCTTTCATGAATACAGGTGTGAGATGACCTCGTCTTCCATGAATACAGGTGTGAGATGACCTGGCCTTCCATGAATACAGGTGTGAGCTGACCTGGCGTTCCACGAATACAGGTGTGAGCTGACCTGGCCTTTCATGAATACAGGTGTGAGCTGACCTGGCGTTCCACGAATACAGGTGTGAGCTGACCTGGCGTTCCACGAATACAGGTGTGAGCTGACCTGGCGTTCCACGAATACAGGTGTGAGCTGACCTGGCGTTCCACGAATACAGGTGTGAGCTGACCTGGCGTTCCACGAATACAGGTGTGAGATGACCTGGCGTTCCATGAATACAGGTGTGAGATGACCTGGCCTTCCATGAATACAGGTTATTTCTTTGTGTGGTCAGATCGTTTCGGTGCAGTGCATGCAAATAAGTCACCGAGGTAACAACTAATGCACGTGACACAGGAACAACAGACTGGATGAAAAGAACGTTCACGGTACGTATACTGATCCGTACTTTGATGTATTGCAAGGATGAGTACGTTTTTCATCCTGTCATCTGGACCTTTCATTGACTTGTACCGTCACGTCGTGTGTCTCCCAAATCCACGATACACATCCACGGCCGTACTCGTTCTGTTGCATTTTGCGGTCACACACGTAAAATTGTACGTGTGTGTGTGTGTGTGTGTGTGTGTGTGCCTGAAATCTTTATGAATTATGCAGGGAACGAATGATGAGCACCTAATTGCAGCTGTCATTCGGCTCTACCCAGGTAGGCAGCCTGTTGTGCAAATGACCCCGTTTTTGTAAAGAGCTTAAAGCTTGGCCTCCGACCGAGGATAGGCGCTTTATAAGTATCCGTATCATCATCATCATTTCCCTGCACTACCAACTTTATTGAGAACTATCACTGCTGTGTGGCTGTGAAACTACGATCATTCGGACTGGTCTTCTTATGCTGTATGTTCTGAATCAACATACGCAAGACACCACCTACTATTAGGTCCCCGAACAACAACAACAACAAAAAAGAAAGAAAAAAACAACAACAACGAATCAACTATCGCTCAGTCACAGAGCAAGACTTAGTGAACATCTCCCTTGTGCTTGAAGACCGCCACTGTGTCTCTCAAGTGACAGTTCCCATGAATCCGCCATTGCTGAAGACGTTGACACAACCCGACACGTGTTTGGAAGTGTTGAATTGAAATACTACCTTTCCTTGGTAGATTCTTGGACTGATATTCTGTGCCTAGTTTGAATCCGAAATTTCCATGTAATAGCATCAATGGCTTACAGTCTTTCTCAATGTGTTGGTTTTTTGTGTCAGTATTTACTGAAAATATCCAGTTTTTTGTGCCATCTTTAATGTGACTTTTATTTTACCAGAATGTGAAGCAATTAGTATTTAATTTGTATGTAGTTACTGTATTTAATTACTGTACTTTTTGTCACTGGTTACTTTGCTGGTTTTCCATTCATAAATGTGTAAAGCAAATGTTCTGGTTTTCCATTCATAGATATGTAAAGAAAACGCGTCAGGTCAGGGGCATAGCCCTTGCTACTGGTACCATGTGACCCAGTACTACCTGCCGTATGTGAGGTCTCCCAACGACGGACCAGGCGGAGGACGAAACCTTTCCCAACGGCTGTGAAGGCGGAAGAGGATGATCAAAGGGCAGGGGGAGCTCTTATCCTTGGCTGGAAGTCCTCCTAGGAGACGGAACTCCAAAGAAAAAACCTACACCTGCCGAGGCCGAGGCAGTATCTGCACCTGTGGGACTCTGAGCGTCGGTAGACAAGAGAGTGGGGAAGGGACTGCACAACTTCTCTTCACAAAAAAAAAGTCACCTGTGCTGGTCAGGCAACCAGGCTAATGTCGGAACGACGAGCTAGCCCTTCAACACCCAGCTTTCCCAAGCCCTGCGGCGATGGAGAAGTAACGGGGACAGGCAGAGGATGCTGCTGGCAGTTCCTAGTCACGACTCTGCACGCAGGCGGCTGTGGGGTGATGGTTGTCCGCCGTAGACGGGCAGATGCGGCGCCCGTATCCTCCCACAGTGTCAGAGCAGCCCTTTTTAGCGACAGCACTGCTCTCGCCACATGAGGAAGGGGAGATAAAAGGATCCCTAAACAAAGCTGCCTCGCCTAGTACCTAGTAGGAAACCACACCTACTTGGACATCCAACATTAGCGGTCGAAAACAACGGAAGAAAAGAACCAGGAGTCATGCCCTGACTCTGGGTGCCTGGAATGTTCGCACTCTTTTAGACAGAGATGACAGACCAGAAAGTGCACAGCGCTCATTGCTAGAATGCTTGATCACTACCAGGTGGACATAGCAGCCCTGAGCAAAACCAGGTTTGCCAGTGAAACCCAACTGGAGGAAGTTGTAGGGGGCTACACCTTCTACTGCATTAGGAAGCCAGATGGCACCCCAAGAACCTCAGGCGCGGGCTTTGCCATATGAACCAAACTTGCACGACAGCTTGACAGCCTTCCACGTGGGATAAACGATAGGCTGATGACCATGCGTCTGAAGCTGTCTGAAGCGGTCATCAGCTGCTATGCCTCAACGATGACCAACCCTGATGACATCAAAGAAGCTTTCTATAAGGAGCTCAGCCGCACCATTTCAGTGGTAGACAGAAAGGACAGGCTGATCATCCTTGGGAATTTCAATGCCCGCGTCGGCGTGACTTCTTCTCGTGGCCAAAAGTCCTAGGACAGCACGGCACTGGCAAGTGCAGCTCCAACGGACTGCTTTTGCTCTCGCTCTGCACACAGCATAGACTGACCATCACCAACACCCTCTTCCAACAAGCGGACAAGTACAAAAACACATGGATGCACTCCCGCTCTAAGCAATGGCACATGCTGGACTATGTGATTGTCCGGCAGAGGGACAGAGGTGATGTTTCCATTACACGCTGCATGAGAGGAGCAGTCTGTTGGTCGGACCATCGCCTGGTACGCAGCAAGATGAACATCAGACTTGCACGCAAGCTTCAACGAGTCAGGCAGAAACTCCCTAGGAAGCTGAACATCCACCACCTCCCTATCACCAAGGACGTGCTGCAGCAGCAAATCCAAGCAGCTTTCCAAGAAATTCCTGCATCGACTGATGTTGAAGAGGTATGGAGCACCTGTAGAGATGCTGTGCACACAGCAGCAGCTGACAAACTTGGCTTTGTACAGAGGAGCCACAAAGACTGGTTTGACGAGAACGACTCTGGAATCTCCAAGCTCCTGAACACACTGCATGTACGGCATCAGGATCACATTTCCGATAGAGACTGCCAGAGGAAGAAGAACCAGTTCTTGCAAACCAAGCAACTCGTACAGAAGAGGCTGCGTGAGATGAAGAGCACCTGGTGGGAGAGAAAGTCCGAAGAGCTTCAGTCCGCTGCTGATGCTCACGACATGAAGACCTTCCATGATGGTCTCCGAGCTGTGTATAGGCCGAGAGTCACAGGATCAACCCCTGTCCGAGCCTTGGACCAGACCACCCTCCTGACAGATAAGAAAGACATCCTTGCCCGTTGGACAGAGCACTTCAACACCCTTTTTTATATCATAGTTATTATTTATTTATTTATGTAAGGTTATCTTTGTTTTCTTTTTTTTTTCTTTTTTTCTTAAGGCCTGACTAAGCGCGTTGGGTTACACTGCTGGTCAGGCATCTCCTTGGCAGATTGGTGTAGCGTATATGGATTTGTCCGAACGCAGTGACGCCTCCTTGAGCTACTGAAACTGAAACTGAAACTTCTCTGCCATTCTGATTGACGCCTTCCAAGACTGTGACTGGGGCATCTACATTCTTTTTCGCACGGATGGCAAACTTTTCAACTTGCGGCAACTCCACGCTAGGTCCGGGGTGTTTGAGGCATTGTTGAGAGAGTTCCTCTTTGCTGATGACTGCGTGCTTGCTGCACACACCCATGAGGACATGCAGTTCATTATTGACAGGTTCTCAACCTCCTGCAGGCGCTTTGGACTCACCATCAGCCTCAGCAAGACCTGCTGTGAAACACGGACGACGTATCGCTGTCACATTCAACAACTTGAGCAGTTTCACCAGAGATGCCTACGAAAGATCCTCGGCGTAAAGTGGCAAGACGGGGTCTCCAACCTCCGGGTCCTAGAGAGGAGCAGCCTGCCCGGCATCAAAAGCCTGCTGATCCAGTGCCAGCTACGCTGGACAGGACAGACAGCAGGATCCCGAAGATGCTTTTGTATGGCCAGCTGAAGGAAGGCCACCACGAACTTGGAAGACCCTGCAAGCGATTCAAGGACACCTTGAAGACAAACCTCGAAGTCTGTGACATAGACATCGCTTCCTGGGAAACTGATGCCCTTGACCGCTCTCACTGGAGGATGCTGTGCTCTAGTGGCATAAAGACGTTTGAAAGCAAGAGAACACTGGCCATTAAAGAGAAGCGTGAGCGAAGGAAGCAGGGCTCAACTTCTGGAGACGTTTTCCCTTGCAACACATGTGGGAAATGCTGCGCATTCAGAATCGTCCTTTTCTCCCATATGAGGACACACACCGACAGATAAGCCTGCCTGCCTACTCATCCGTCGGTCCGACGGGAGACTCCATCATCAAAGCAAATGTTCTGGTTTTCCATTCATAAATCTGTTGATTAAACGAACGTTGTGTGTATCGTGCATCACCACAAAGTCAACGCATCTGGACCCGTGTTTCTTGTGATGACCTCTCAATCGTCAGGATTCATCTCCATGGACAGATACAGAAATGAAACTGTTCTGTTTCATTGGTGGATGGACATACCTATGCCAGTCAGACATGTGCTCATGGTCAGCTTCAAACCACTCACTCAATATGTGTATGATGTAGCTTTATTTCGTTTCTCAAAAACTCACAGACAAACAATCGAAAAACTCAGGGTCTGGGCGACTGGAGTTCTGTGTTCATATACTGCCCACGTGTTCAATTTTAACGACACGAAATTCGCACTTCAGGTTTCCGGATCCAGTTGCCCGCGTCGAGCATTAACAAATTGTTTCGTATTTTCCTTTTCGTTTATTCCAACAAGAAAAGCACCCCAAACACTATCCACTGGGTTTTGGAACTGTTCAGTGGAGCACTACTCCAGCTTTCAGAGCCACGTATACTGTAACCTAAAGACAGAGTGTGAAGATGGACGGGATGAAACAGAACACTGTCCCTTCAGCAGTGCTGACTGTCAGGGGTTGGTGGCCTTATGTGACCGGTGTTACAAATTTGTTGGAAGCCTAAATAAATTCAAAGCAGATGACACGGATGGCAACAAAAAAGGTGCCGAGTATTGTGCTATGTTTAGGGGCATACCAAAATTTCCTGTCTGTCATTATGACCCTTATAGGGTAATTTCCATGAAATCAAAAAGATACTGGGATGGCCTCGATTGGTTTTGGGTTGGACTATATTCAAACAGCTTGTCGTTAGCGAACATGTACAAACACAGTATACACAGTGAAGACAGAACTGTCTTCAATCACCATTTTAATGTCCCAGGTGAACGCGTCAGAGAAAATGGTTGCTGTATATTTTTGCTCAAAAGGGATAGACTCATGTACACAGAATGTGACCTGCTTTTTCACACAGCTAAGGCTGGGGTGGTGTGCGAAGTGAGAATGAACAAAACTGAAAAGACATCCGGTAATCATCACTCAAACGAAATCGTTTCAGCCAACACACAGCTATCACTGTCACAGGAACAGCAGTCTATGTGTCAGAATGTTGATGTGGTGCACACATTTCTCTTCTGGCGCTCCAACCGAGGTACAATGAGTGGTACAAGTGATACACTTCCCTGTGGTAGTTTCAATCAAACAGCATTCAGAAATATGTTAAGTTATGCACATCGTGACGCCACTTTACCTCCTGCATTTGCATGCAGTGATAAACACACAACCACTGTATCATATACCCTGGTTTGTGACTTCATCACTGACTGTCTGAATTCTAGTGATGAATTCTTCTGTAAGCATCCTGTTTGTATCAACACAGTTTTCACGTGTGCTAATGGACAGTGTCTCTCCTATGACAAAGTGTGTGATTATATAACCCATTGTCTGGACGAGTCAGACGAAAGGAACTGTTACACATTCAGAGATGAATACATTTATAAAACAGGTTTTCCATCTCCAGCTTTAGTCAATTACAATGGAATCTCTCAGTTCACCGCAGTCAGAATGACTTCCAATGAGTCATGTCCAGACAGTCATTATCGTTGTCCTGGTCAGTACAATGATTGTCTGCCAGTTTACACACGATGCAACGGGATGTATGACTGTATAGAACACCAGGATGAAGAGAGGTGTGTGGAGATGACATGTCCGGGATTTCTCAGATGTCGACACTCCATGATATGTGTACACATTGACCACGTGTGTGATGGCTGGCCTCACTGCCCAATGCATGACGATGAATTATTGTGTGGTGCTACCTGTCCTGTTGGTTGCCTCTGTCAGGGTCACTCTTTTCTCTGTGTTCAACCTTTCCGTGCAGACCTCTTCCCTCAGATCCGTTCTTTGGATGCCACAGGTTCAGGTCTTACACTGTCTGATGTCAGCAGTAATACCTATCTCATTCATCTGGTTCTCGCCAAGTGTTATCTGACCCACGTGCCTGGAATGAAGTTGTTGAATTTGAAATCCCTTGATCTCAGTGGCAACAAACTGCAGCATGTCAACGTAACTGCTTTTGCTGCTTTTGAAAATTTGCAGTTAATATGCTTGTCTAGCAATCCTGTCACGTCACTCTCTGCTGATCTCTCCGCCGATGTTGTACAAAGTACCCTCACATTGATAGATCTGTCTCACACAGCATTGACAGTGCTTGATTCTGAAGTGTTTACACACCTGCTCAGCCTAAAAGAACTGAATTTAACTTTCACTTCCATTCACACTGTCAGTCCTGACGGTCTTCAGCACGTTCCACAGCTAAGAGAGCTGTACCTGGACGGCAGTCCTGTCAACGTATTTCCACCTGACATTTTCAAAGGCCTTTTCCACCTGCGCTACATATCGACAGAGAACTATAAGATGTGTTGTAATGAAATACTTCCCCATAACTTCGATGCTTCATCCTGTTATGCCCCCAAAGATGAAATTTCATCGTGTGAAGATTTACTGCAGTCATGGGCGTACCGGGGATTTCTGTGGCTGATCACCTGTCTGGCAGTGTCTGGCAACGTCTTCTGTTTCTGTGCTCGTTTGTTTGCAAGAGGCATGACTTCTTCCAGTGGTTTTAGTGTGTTTGTCACCAATCTAACTGTGGCCGACTTTCTGATGGGTGTTTACATGGCTATTATAGGAATAGCTGATGAACAGTTCCGTGGCAAATATCTCCATTATGACGACACCTGGAAAAGCAGTGTGACCTGCAAAGTGGCCGGCTTTCTGTCTCTGTTGTCCAGTGAGGTGTCAGCACTGATCATCTGTCTGATCACTTTAGATCGTTTTATAGTTATTTGTTTTCCATTCAGCACCTTGCGATTTGAGAAAACATCAGCAGGAACGGTGTGTGTGTTGATCTGGCTGGTTGGCTGGTGTCTTGCCGTGCTGCCTTTACTTCCAGTGACATCACACTGGGAGTTTTACAGCCAGTCAGGCATCTGTATTCCGCTACCGGTTATGAGGAAAGAGTTCGAAGGAAAAACATATTCTTTCGGTGTAATGATAGTTTTCAATTTTGTTCTGTTTCTGTTCATCTCTGTAGGTCAAGCGTTTATCTACTGGTCCATACAGAACAATGCTTTGAAAACTAATTCTACCAAAGTTTCACGAGACATGACCATAGCACAGAGGTTGATCACTATCGCAGTAACAGATTTCATGTGCTGGTTTCCTATTGGACTGTGTGGGATGCTGGCACTGGCGGGTATTCCCATCCCTGGAGAAGTGAATGTGGCTTTGGCAATATTCGTGTTACCGTTAAACTCTGCCATTAACCCTTTCATGTATACGTTCAACGCTTTAATGGAAAAGAAGAGGAAATCCAGAGAAACTCAACTTTTAAAATGGATGGAGTCCAATGCTGAATTGATTGCACATTAAATAGCTGAAAATATACATGCCCACTTTCGATTTGAAATAATGACATCCTTCTAGTGTTCACGCAAAATTTTGCCTTCGTTGTCAAATGAATCGAATTTCAACCAAATTTCATCAGTGTTATGCTTTGATGGCTTTCGTTTGATAATTTTCAGTTTCAAGAAGGCTCAAAGCGGGCAGTCTGATCCATATACGCTACACCTAAAAGGGAACAGACGCATGAGCTACGCATCGTCCCAAACATTGGAGCGGCTTTGATAGTCTACCAAAATGCTACGGGGGAAAATATGTTCTGGTTTGCCTGTAAGCCGATAATGGATGTACATACAGTTATTGGGTAAACATGCAATGCATGGTGTTACATTGTGGAAAGCGTATCATTGTGTGTCTTTGTGTCATGTGTTTTTTGTCTTGGTAATACAGTACCAAAACAACAAGATTCGTTTATATACAAGAGTAAACAAAAACTTTAAAAGAAGAAAAATCACAAAAGTGAAATGCATACAATAAATTCTTTGCTTTTTTACGATTTTAATTCTCTGTCTCACTTTCTCTTTCTTTCTTCTCTCTCTCTCTCTCTCTCTCTCTCTCTCTCTCACACACACACACACACACACACACACACACACACACACACACACACACACACACACGGACAAGCTGTATTTGCTAAGTTTATTCAGATAACAACCATGGGTGATTTTGAGAACATTAACTGACTAGGCAACTGATTGGTTTACTAAGAGATGACATAGAATAAAGAGAAAAAGGAGAAATAATAAAGAGAAAATGAAGAAAACGAATAAAGAAGGAAGGGGGAGAAAAGAACATTGCGGGAACATTTCTCTGAAAAAACGTAGAGATGGGAACTACATCTGGACATCCCCTGAGAAAGAAAAAAACCCAAACTACATTCACATAGTCCAGAGTCAAATTTTAAAAAAAATCCACAGTTGGCAGATGTGTGTGTGTGTTTTATCTTCAGTTTAACGTCTATTCACTGTAAGTGTTTTTAGACGGAAAGGAGTAAAAGAAGTGGATAAAGGAAAGGGAATGCATGTGAATATTAGTGTTAAAAAGTATTTGTGTCTGTGTGTGTGTGAATGTGTGTGTCAGTGTTTCCGCTTATTTCATCTTGATAAATGCCATGCAAGTGAGACACATTGGAAATAGAACGAGGAGTGAAAATCATCATCATTATCATCATCGTCATCGTCACCACAACCATCATTATCATCATCATTTTCCTCCTCCTCATGTTCCTCTTCCT
>NC_134903.1:16667485-16739985 GCF_041734735.1 Babylonia areolata
TTCTTTACGTATTCCTACGATCTTTGATGTCCGTTATGAGACAATCGATGGTGTGGTGGCCTTGTTATGGGTTCTTTAGGCATTCCTACGTCTTTGATCTCCGTTATGAGACAATCGATGGTGTGGTGGCCTTGTTATGAGTTCTTTAGGTATTCCTGCGTCTTTGATTTCCGTTATGAGACAATCGATGGTGTGGTGGCCTTGTTATGGGTTCTTTAGGTATTCCTACGTCTTTGATCTCCGTGGCTGAACCGTTTAGTCATTAGACATCTGATCACCAGAATAAGAGATAGCAGTTCGAAATAATTCTCTGTATTATGAAATGCTTCAGCACCAGGAGTCTGGGGAGCACCATGGCAGAATGAGACCTTGCACTTCTGATCCAGTTTTCACCAGTGATCAGCGTTCAAGGACGCGTTTCGGAATTGTGTGTGTGTGACGGATGCGTTTGCATCATTTGGTATTTCTTGTTTTAACATTCCGGGGTTTTGGTTGATTTTGATTTCAAGCAGTGGACCCTGTGTTGTTTTGTATGTATATTTGATTTTCATTGGCTGATGTTGTTAAAATGTTGTTAATTACTTCACTGGGGAAGGAAAAAAAAACCCAACATTTTATTATATGAATGTCAAGTTGAATACTTGGCTGGTTTTCTGGGCTTCCTCGATGAGCATCTTGCTTTTGTCACTCAGCTCTTTCAGCTGCTGGAAAGTGGCGGTGCTCACTTCGAAGTTCGTCCCGGTGAGGTTGAACGTCACTGTCTGATGACGTCATCTTGATTTTGACGTCACTTTTAGTTAACTGATTGGGAGATGCGTTTCCAGAGGAGAATGTCCAGAGTTCTTGACATGTGGTGGTGTCTTATTCTGAAGAACGGTTGTTTCCAGTTCAGCTTTTCTCAGTTTTGGATGCCGGAGAACACTGGGGCTATGTATGATGTCGCTGGTGGCCGACTGATCTTAGGGAACGTCTGGTGTTGCCCTCCTTGTTGCTGATGAAGGCAGTCCCATGTTGAGAGGGGTGGTCCGACATGTGTATGTGAGATGACGCCGTACGGTAGGCAAATGCTAATTGAAATGATTAACCAAGAAGAAACTGAACTGATGAGAGTAAATCGGCAGGTGGTTAATTATTATGAATCAGAGACTGTCAGATTATTGTGAAATATGAATCAGAGACTGTCGGAGTAAAGACTACCGAAGTGTGATGAATCTTGGAACAGAAATACAAATCGTCGACGAGATATTTATGAATGGTATGACATACTTGACTTATTCCTCTTGATTCCGTGGGGAACATAGGGCCGCAACAACACTCCTCCAACGCACCCGGCTCTGCCTGGTCCTCTTCAGTTCGGCCCACGTCATTCCGGCCGCCCTTGTCTCTGCCTCAATGCTTCTCCGCCAGGTCTGCTTCGGACGGCCAACTTTCCTTTTCCCCTGTGGGTTCCAATCAAGAGCCTGTCTTGTGGTGTTTGTTGCAGGCTTGCGTAGTGTATGGCCTATCCATCCCCATTTCCGTTTCTTGATTTCCGTCTCCAGTGGGGCCTGTTTTGTCATGTTCCAAAGTTCTTCATTGGGACAACCTCTGGCCATCTGATGTTCAGGATGTTTCTTAGACTATGAATGGTATACTGGAGTTATAATGAACACTGCAGCTGGAAGCATGAGTTGATGACAAATTGTTTTATGTCCGTCGAGAATGAAACTATGAACTCCAAGATCAACTGAAGGGGATTCAGAATTTTTTTATTTTTTTATTTTTATTTTTTTAAGAAATTGAGTTCTTCTTTCTACGAGACTGTATAGGGACGTGAAAAGAGAGAGACTGTGGGACTGTATGAAAGAGAGTGAAAATATCAACTGAATGTAAACTACTAAATTAACATATTGGATTTACCATATCGAGGATTTGTGATTATTACTTGTGAAACGCTTTCTATATATTATATGTGTCATTGGTCTTTGCTCTTCAGTTTCTAGTGTCTGGTCTATTGTTTTGTTTACGGAGTGTTTGTGGTGATCGGATGTAAGATTGTGTGTGATAATGGGAGGGAATAACTTAGAACACGCAGACACACACACACACACACACACACACACACACACACACAACTTTCAGGGTCTGTCTATATTTCTAACAACATCATAAACACCGTCCGTAACAGTGTGGTGTCCTCGGGAAAGGTGCTTTACTCCGATTTTCCTCGCTCCACCAAAGTATGGATGGGTACCTGACTAATGTTGGGAAATTTTGAATGGCGAAGTAAGAGGGCAGGGCCCCAGCTTCCAATACCAAGCCCTAGACAAACATCGGATGTGTGTTCACTCCCCCATGGGACCTTCAACCTTCACGTCTTCAGACCTTCTTTATATTAGAAATGGGTCATGAGCATTGTCAGCTGGCAGCCAATACAGCCCATGACTCACAACTAAACACAAGAAGGGATTCTCCCTAAATCTTTCTTTCTTCCCAAGGACACAGTCATATTCCCCCTACGAGTGACCAGTATTTCAGCACATGGTATGAACAAATAATTACTATGGATATTGAGTGTTACCTTTTCTCAAGCCTTTCTGCATATCGAACCGTTTGAAATACCAACAAATGATTATGGTATGACGTGATATCCTTATAGATATTTATCTATTCATCTACACGATTATGTCTTTTTGGAAGTTAAAGGTCTTCTGTATCTTAAACATAATTAGCGTTAACAGAGTCAAATCGTTTTGTTTGTTTGAAAGTCTGTAATCAGTAAACATCCAGGAAAATCGCTTTTCGGAAAATATGCTAGTACAGTAGAAACGTAAAGTGATTTTGATGTGACAATTGTTTTTGTGTGATCTTCTTCTTTTGATTATGATGATTATTATTATCATTATATTGTTATTATTACTATCATCATTTGTGTTAGTATCAGTAGTATCAGTATATCATTATCATCATCATCATTTTTTTTTTAATCATTATTATCATCATTATATAACATCACTGTTATGATAAATATCGCTTTCCCAGGACTTTTTTAAAATTGTCGTCGTAGCAATTATCCTGAATTTGATTGATTTTTACATAGTTTTTGCAATGGCTTCTTCGTCTTGGTTTTAGTCACAAAATGATTTGAGTTGAATCGGAGGTTAGCTATCCAGTGGAGTCATTGGGTAGACGTCTGTGTGCAGAGAGGCTGGGATGGGGAACGGATGCAAAGGAATGGATATGTTTCTGTGTGATGTGGTAGAGTTCAAATCTTTGTTTTCATCGTAATGTTTGCACATTTCTGAGCGCGCATTGTGCAAAACTGTGCTTACATTATATAAAAGCTAATACATTTGTAGCTCTTCAGGTTTCTGATGGTTATCTATATATACTCTGCAATGTATGATTGAAAATATGTTGTTGTTGTCTTACATTAAAAACACAAATCAAACACAATTTTATGCAAGACATTGCAGTACTGTGTAGTGTGATAAAAATGCAATGTATTTTCCTTCTTCAAATCTAAAAAAACAAAAAAAAACGATATACTTACGGGCAAGTCGGAGCACCATCATCAAACAGGAAACAGTTCAAGCATGAACTGAAGAAGGTAAAGGAGGAGGAGGAATTTTATTTAATGTCCCATCACACATATTGGTGATTGTAGACAATTTATTGATTTTTACATTTGAGTATTATTGTTTAGTAGAGGAGGGGGAGGGGGGTGAATGGTGAGTTGGGGGAAAGCGGGTAAATGCAGGGTGGAATTTGAAATGAAATTACCTAAATACATTTACAGATAACTACTTAATGGGCTCAGTAAAAGAGAAGTCATTAATCTAATAAGCGAAACAACTGATGTATGAATGCAAAAAGTATATATATATATATAATGAAAAAAAAATATATATAATATAAAAAAAATATCCACGTTCTCAGTCACTTGTGATGACACACTTTCGTGCAAGTAAGGCTTCATTAATCCACAGTCAAAAAATGTAGCTTATTGAATGCAAAAAGTCAAAAGAAGGTCAAGTTAAAATAACACTTACTGTTTGTACAGAGTAACAATGTGAGAATGAAGGCGACTTTTTCGCGTGAATACGACAAGGCTGTCAGACATTATCATTATTTCACATGGTAAGAGGATCAGAACATCTTGGAGACTTTTAATTTGGAATCAAGTCAGCATTGGATTCCATCCATTTTAAAAGTTGAGTTTCTCTGGATTTCTTCTTCTTTTCCATTAAAGCGTTGAACGTATACATGAAAGGATTAATGGCAGAGTTTAACGGTAACACGAATATTGCCAAAGCCACATTCACTTCTCCAGGGATGGGAATACCCGCCAGTGCCAGCATCCCACACAGTCCAATAGGAAACCAGCACATGAAATCTGTTACTGCGATAGTGATCAACCTCTGTGCTATGGTCATGTCTCGTGAAACCTTCGTAGAATTAGTTTTCAAAGCATTGTTCTGTATTGACCAGTAGATAAACGCTTGACCTACAGAGATAAACAGAAACAGAACAAAATTGAAAACTATCATTACACCGAAAGAATATGTTTTTCCTTCGAACTCTTTCCTCATAACCGGTAGCGGAATACAGATGCCTGACTGGCTGTAAAACTCCCAGTGTGATGTCACTGGAAGTAAAGGCAGCACGGCAAGACACCAGCCAACCAGCCAGATCCACACACACACCGTCCCTGCTGATGTTTTCTCAAATCGCAAGGTGCTGAATGGAAAACAAATAACTATAAAACGATCTAAAGTGATCAGACAGATGATCAGTGCTGACACCTCACTGGACAACAGAGACAGAAAGCCGGCCACTTTGCAGGTCACACTGCTTTTCCAGGTGCCGTCATAATGGAGATATTTGCCACGGAACTGTTCGTCAGCTATTCCTATAATAGCCATGTAAATACCCATCAGAAAGTCGGCTACAGTAAGGTTGGTGACAAACACACTGAAACCACTGGAAGAAGTCATACTCCTTGCAAACAAACGAGCACAGAAACAGAAGACGTTACCAGACACTGCCAGACAGGTGATCAGCCACAGAAATCCCCGGTACGCCCATGACTGCAATAAATCTTCACACGATGAAATTTCATCTTTGGGGGCATAACAGGATGAAGCATCGAAGTTACGGGGAAGTATTTCATTACAACAAATTTTATAGTTCTCTGTCGATATGTAGCGCAGGTGGAAAAGGCCTTTGAAAATGTCAGGTGGAAATACGTTGACAGGACTACCGTCCAGGTACAGGTCTCTTAGCTGTGGAACGTGCTGAAGACCATCAGGACTGACAGTGTGAATGGAAGTGAAAGTTAAATTCAGTTCTTTTAGGCTGAGCAGGTGTGTAAACACTTCAGAATCAAGCACTGTCAATGCTGTGTGTGACAGATCTATCAATGTGAGGGTACTTTGTACAACATCAACGGAGATATCAGCATAGAGTGACGTGACAGGATTGTTAGACAAAGATATTAACTGCAAATTTTCAAAAGCAGCAAAAGCAGTTACGTTGACATGCTGCAGTTTGTTGCCACTGAGCTCAAGGGATTTCAAATTCAACAGCTTCATTGCAGGCACGTGGGTCAGAGAACACTTGGCGAGAACCAGATGAATGAGATAGGTATTACTGCTGACATCAGACAGTGTCAGACCTGAACCTGTGGCATCCAAAGAACGGATCTCGGGGAAGAGATCTGCACGGAAAGGTTGAACACAGAGAAAAGAGTGACCCTGACAGAGGCAACCAACAGGACAGGTAGCACCACACAATAATTCATCGTCATGCATTGGGCAGTGAGGCCAGCCATCACACACGTGGTCAATGTGTACACATATCATGGAATGTCGACATCTGAGAAATCCCGGACATGTCATCTCCACACACCTCTCTTCATCCTGGTGTTCTATGCAGTCATACATCCCGTTGCATCGTGTGTAAACAGGCAGACAATCATTGTACTGACCAGGACAACGATAATGACTGTCTGGACATGACTCATTGGAAGTCATTCTGACTGCGATGAACTGAGAGATTCCATTGTAATTGACTAAAGCTGGAGATGGAAAACCTGTTTTATAAATGTATTCATCTCTGAATGTGTAACAGTTCCTTTCGTCTGACTCGTCCAGACAATGGGTTATATAATCACACACTTTGTCGTAGGAGAGACACTGTCCATTAGCACACGTGAAAACTGTGTTGATACAAACAGGATGCTTACAGAAGAATTCATCACTAGAATTCAGACAGTCGGTGATGAAGTCACAAACCAGGGTATATGATACAGTGGTTGTGTGTTTATCACTGCATGCAAATGCAGGAGGAAAAGTGGCGTCACGATGTGCATAACTTAACATATTTCTGAATGCTGTTTGATTGAAACTACCACAGGGAAGTGCATCACTTGTACCACTCATTGTACCTCGGTTAGAGCGCCAGAAGAGAAATGTGTGCACCACATCAACATTCTGACACACAGACTGCTGTTCCTGTGACAGTGATAGATGTGTGTTGGCTGAAACGATTTCGTTTGAGTGATGATGATTACCAGATGTCTTTTCAGTTTTGTTCATTCTCACTTCGCACACCACCCCAGCCTTAGCTGTATGAAAAAGCAGGTCACATTCTGTGTAATCGAGTCTGAGGGACAAATGCCTCAGCTTTAGGATACCACATCCATTTTCTATTGTGCGTTCACCACGAATTGCATAATGGTAATTAAAGACAGTTCTATCTTCACTGTGCACACTGCGTTTGTACATGTTGGGTAACGACAAGGTGTTTGAATACAGACCCACCCAGAACCATTCCATGCTACTCCAGAACCTGTTTGATTTCGCAGCAATGATCCCATAGGGGTCACGATGACACACCGGGAACTTAGGAACGCCCCCAAATGTATTACAATACTCAGTGCCTTTTTTGTTGCCGTCTGTATCATCTCCTTTAAAGCCATTTAGGCTTCCAACAAATTTGTAACACCGGTCACATATGTCCACCAACCCCTGACAGTCAGCACTGCTGAAGGGACAGTGTTCTGTTTCATCCCGTCCATCTTCACACTCTGTCTCCAGGTTACAGTCCATGTGGCGTTGAAAGCTGGAGTAGTGCTCCACTGAACAGTTCCACAAACCACTTGGTAGCTTCTGAGGTGCCTTACTTTGAGAGAAAAACGAAAAGGAAAATACAAAGTAATGTGTATAAACTAAACCCGGCCATAGAGATCTGGAAACTTTAACAGAGAATTTTGTGTCGTTAAAATTGTATACATGGGCAATATGTGACCGCAAATCTTCCCAAGACCATACCTGAATTTTTTCATTTGTTTGTTTTTTGTTTGTGGCAACACGAAACAGAGTAACACCGCCGACGTATCGATCAAGTGGTTTGAAACTGGTCATGAGCACATGTCTGACTGGAATAGGTATGTCCTTCCACCAGAGTCCTGTACCTGATTCATTCCCATATCTTTCCATTCTGATGAGCCCAGATGTTGGTGAGATCATTACAAGATTCATGGGGTCAGGTGCTGTGAATACGTGAAATAGTGTACGGCATGTAAAGCATGTAGATTTGTAAATAAACAAAACAAAACAGAACAAACAGTTAACATCAGTTTAACACAAGTGTAAATGAAAAAAAAAAAGAACAATTTCAAAAACAGACAAGTTAACCAGTCACCCACAAAAAGTGCATTCACTATGCACAACATGCAGTGACTACAACTAGATCAGACACACAATGTTTCATAATGAGCGAACTGAATCAAGATTAAAGATGACATCAGAATCTAGACGCTTACCAATAGATACCTTTAAAACGTACATGTCAAACCAACACAAAGGCAAACCCTACAAGCATCTGAAGTTCTTTGATGCAAACGATCGAGAGGTAGTTTCAGTCTCTCCACAGGTGTTTTGTAATTGTATTGTATTTCTTCTTCTTTTTTTTTATCACAACAGATTTCTCTGTGTGAAATTCGGGCTGCTCTCCCCAGGAAGAGCGCGTCGCTATACTACAGCGCCACCTTTTTTTGTATTTTTTCCTGTGTGCAATTTATTTGTTTTTCCTATCGAAGTAGAATTTTCTACATAATTTTGCCAGAACAACCCTTTTGTTGCCGTAGGTTCTTTTACGTGCGTTGTGGGCGATTCACTCCTCTCCCTTTTTTTCTTTTCTTCCAGCAAGGCTCGTCGTTGTGGTGTGTGTGTGTGCGCCGGCTTCACGGGACTGGCTGCTTTCGGGCCCTGCGTGTTGCTCGCATCACGGCTGCCACACACTGGCGCTTGCTCGCCTGGCAGTGTCGGTGCTGGTTGACTGCTGCCCTGTGGCTCGCATGCTGCTGGTGTTTCTGCTTCTTCACTAACTTCTTCTTCCTCGGCATTGAGGGGCACCGAAGAGGGGCAGTCCATTTTTTATGCCCCTGCTGCAGGCAACCTTTGCAGACCACCTCCCCTTCACAGTTTGCTGCCACATGTCCCTCCTGCAGACATTTATTACACTTTTTTTTGTTTTCGTCTTTGTTCCTTGTGATAAATATCCACACTGAATACACCAATTTTCGTAACTGGCCTCAGTGATTGACTGGTACCGTAAACAAAAACGGCGGCCAGTTTCAAACTGGGTCAGTTGCCCGTCAGGGTTCCTCGCCAGCTCATTTCGGAGCGATGATCGAAGCTCTACCCCTATCTTTTTAAAAGCTGTCTTGATGAGTTCATTATTGATGCTCAGCAGGATGTTATTCACCCACAACTTTGTGGCGGGTTTTTCATCCCCCTGGTCTTTGTTAACAAAAGGATTCCTAACCAGGAGAGACACTCGTGCTCCCCTGAACAGGAACCCTTCCAGTAACAACTGGTCCCTTGCTGCTTGATTACGCGGATATATCCGCCACAGACCGCGAATCCGCTGCGCCCCCAGAATTGTTCCTCGACTGCACGCAGCCTCCGCGCCAATGACACAAATGTCATACACTGTAGGCAGCCGCTCGTATGTGGGAAGTGCCCTGGCAGTAACATGAACTGGTTCCACGACTGGCGGGGCTGGCGTGGCTGCCGCCATGGTGGCTCAAACACTGAAATCTGCTATCTCCAGGTCTTTTTCTCTCGTTCTGCGCACAGGTGTTGTCGAAAGGAGCACAGTACAAACACACAGTATACTAACTCACTTTTCTCACATACAAACTTGGAGCTAAATCCTTCGACATATCGATCCCACTATATTTTTGAAAAAAAAAACCAAAAAAAAACCCACAGAGCACAGAAGAATGTGGCCTGCTGACATCGGAGGCCAAACCGGAAGTCTGTTATTATTGTTATTATCTCCACAAAAACTGAAGAAAAAACAAGAGAGGCAAGGCCTTCAAGACTCACTTGTGATTCACTTTAAAAAAAAATCTTTTCGTTGAAATGTGTTCTGTATTTGTTATTATAAAGCTTCGGGTTAAAAGGAAAAAAAAAAAAAAAATCCTAACGGCAGATTCGAACCACGCGTGTTCGGATAAGAAACTGTCTTATCCATTACACTATCATGGCTCCTTAACTGATGTTTAAAAATATATTATTTAAACATGCTTTTTTTTTTTTAAAGGGCGATAAATCGATTGCAGTATTCGCAGTTAGAACGCTGTTCAAATCATATTATTCTGGTGTATCTTGGGCATTCAAAAAATCTTTAAGGACAATTAAAAATTCTTTTTAAGTCCGTGGTAAAGGAGACGTGGCTATCGCCGCAATCACACTACAACATTTAGCCGTTTTCTCTGGATCTAGACATATGTACAAGTTTAGTTACACCCGGTTGACACGGTCGATTCAGTTTCTCTTATGTTCATTCTAGTTTTATAGTTTTAAATTGAGTATTTTGTTAAACTAATAACATGTAGAGCCAAGTACATGTACTTCTAAACGTCGTATGAAGTGAAAAGGACTTCATTTTGCCAAGAAAAGGCAAAGACTGGAAATTTTTGCGTTTCATCAATTCAAGGTTATTAACTCTCATGCTTTATTATTTTTAACTGTGAATTCCGACTGATTCTATGGATATCTTTATGGTAGTTTGGGGCATAATCCAGTAAGTGATGAGGCGTTCACAAATCTTTCTCTGAATAAATATTTAACGGTCTCCTTCTCCAACTTTCCATCACATGTTATCGTGTGTTGTCGATTGAATATAGGATTGAACGGGCAGGTCAACAACTTGAAACAAAATGGCGTCGTTCGCGTTCGCGAAGAATATGAGCACGCGCTTTGAATATGTATGAATATGTGTACGCAATTGATTTTTGCCCATGACTTTCAGGGCTCAGCCAACAGATCTGTAAAGTCCACTCGTCGTATTGATTTTAGTATTTTCCGAAAAAGACCACTTGGGCGAATGAACATAGTGAAAGCCCTGTATACTGAGAGTAAAACACACAAGCTTTTTATGTATTGAGTATAATTTCAAAATGTAATGTTTAAGATGAGAAAGATCAGTTTAAAGCAAATTAAGTCCCCTAGCATTAATTACAGATTAATTTCCCTTTTTTACTATCTGCACCAAACGTTTGCAAAATAAATATAACTTCCATGCTTATGAAAAGAAGTTCGTGTTTGAACAAAAAAAAATGATGAAAATGACTGCTCTTCTTGTTGTGTCAGAATATCCTATTTAGAGAATAGAAAAAATATAAATATAACAGTAAATGCAGTTTGCATATAATTTGGCTTCTTTTTTTATTTTTTGTGCCCATCCCAGAGCTGCAATATTGTTTTAAACAAGATGACTGGAAAGAACTGAATTTTTCCTATTTTTATGCCCAATTTGGTGTCAACTGACAAAGTATTTGCAGAGAAAATGGCAATGTCAAAGTTTACCACGGACACACACACACACACACACACACACACACACACACACGCACGCACGCACGCACGCACGCACGCACGTACGTACACACACACACACACACACACAAACACACACACACACACACACACAGAGACAACCGAACACCGGGTTAAAACATAGACTCACTTTGTTTACACAAGTGAGTCAAAAAATCTGCAAGCAAATGTGTCCCGATTCTCTCAGAAGAACAACAGTCACGTATCTCCCAGGGCTTGAGAATATGTGAACATCAAATTAAGTGCGTGTGTCTTTTTTTTCTGTTTTGTGTTGTTGTATAAAACATTGTTTTTCCCTCCTTCTGATTTACAATTTAAATAATACACGATAACGAATGATATTGTCATCATTATTGTATGTCTGTATGTCTAAAATAATGTAAATTCGAATTAAAAAAATAATTATCTATTCAAAAAAGAACCCCACCTCAAAACAGACAATCAAACAACAAGAAAAATCACCAAACACCGTCAGCGTGAGGACAGGACCAGTGAGCCTCCACCAACCAGCAGACCCAGTAAACATAGACAGGGAATGGACAGAATACATAGCAAAATGCAGACAGGGAATGGACAGAATACATAGCAAAGTGTAGACAAGGAATGGACAGAATACATAGCAAAATGTAGACAGGTAACGGATAGAATATATAGCAAAATGTAGACAGGGAATGGATAGAATACATAGCAAAATGTAGACAGGGAATGGATAGAATACATAGCAAAATGTAGACAGGGAATGGATAGAATACATAGCAAAATGTAGACAGGGAATGGATAGAATACATAGCAAAATGTAGACAAGGAATGGACAGAATACATAGCAAAATGTAGACAGGTAACGGACAGAATACATAGCAAAATGCAGACAAGGAATGGATAGAATACATAGCAAAATGTAGACAGGGAATGGATAGAATACATAGCAAAATGTAGACAGGGAATGGATAGAATACACAGCAAAATGTAGACAGGGAACGGACAGAATACATAGCAAAATGTAGACATGGAATGGATAGAATGCATAGCAAAATGCCTGACCATTTCATCTTCTATGTATGGGGGTTGGTGTTTTTAGGAAACATGTGAGTCACGTGTCGAGGAAGGTGAAGAATGGTTAAGACGCTCATCTGCCAATACAGAGAGTCCGTGAGGGTTTGGGTTCCAATCCAGCTCTCGCCCTTTCCCCCAAGGATGACTGGAAAATAAAAACTGAGCTTCCAGTCAATCGGATGAGACGATAAACCGAGGTTCCATTGTGTGCAGCACGCACTTGGCGCACTGAAAAAAGAACCTATGGCAACGAGAGTGTTGTCCAGTCAATCGGATGAGACGATAAACTGTGGTCCCATTGTGTGCAGCACGCAATTGGCGCACTGAAAAAAGAACCTATGGCAACAAGAGTGTTGTCCAGAGCTTCCAGTCAACCAGATGAGACGATAAACCGAGGTCCCATTGTGTGCAGCACGCACTTAGCGCACTGAAAAAAGAACCTATGGCAACGAGAGTGTTGTCCTCTGGCAAAAATCTTGTAGAAAAGAAATACACTCTGATAGGAACACAAAATGCATAAGCATGAACTCAAGGCCTGACCTGTCTAAGCACGTTGTGTTATGCTGCCCTTCAGGCGTCTGACCAGCAGATGTGGTACATGGATGTATCCGAACACAGTGACGCTTCCTTGAGAAACTGAAATTGAAACATGTGAGTGTTACCTTTCAATGTATCTCAAACTGAAACTGAAAACATGTGGGTGTTACATTTCAATGTATCTACTTTCAAGCATGCACTGAGTTGTGTCACAGTCTTCAGCCATGGTGGATTCGTGGGAACGGTCACTGGAGAGACATAGTGGCGGTCTCCAGCACAAGGGAGGTGCGCACTGCATCTGGCTCTGTGACTGAGCAATTATTGTTCTGTCTTTAGTTCGGGGACCTAGTAGGTGATGTGTCTTGCGTGTGTTGATAATAATGATAATGATGATGATATAAATACTTATATCACGCCTATCCTCGGTCGGAGACCAAACTCTAAGCGCTTCACCAACTCAGGGTGATTTGCACAAGAGGCTGCCTACCTGGGTAGAACCAACTGACGGCCGGCTGCCATTGGGCGCTCGTCATTCGTTTCCTGTGTCATTTAATTTGATTTCAGGCACGCACACATGCACAAGATGTAGCAGACAGACATGTAACATTTTACGTATATGGCCGTTTTGTTTATCTACCCCGCCATGTATGCAGCCATACTCCATTTTCAGGGGTGTGCATGCTTGGTGTGTCCTTGCTACTATAACCCACCGACCATCGACATAGATTACAGGATCTTTAACGTGCGTATTTGATATTCTGCGTGCGTATACACACGATGGGGGTTCAGGCGCTGGCAGATCTGCAGATATGTTGACCTGGGAGATCGGAAAAACAATCTACTTCTTTACCCACAAGGCGCCGTTGCCGAGATTCGAACCCGGGACCCTCAGATTGAAAGTACAACACTTTAACCACTCGGCTGTTAGTTTCAAGCAAGCGCCACTGAACACTATTGTGCTGGAGCTTCTCCAGTGAGTAACTGCACGACGACATAACACTAATAGTTCTCAACTGGATGATAGGTGGCACGGGGAATGTGGCAGAACTAGTGTAGCTGTGGGCGTGTTTCGTGGATTTGGGACAAACGGCATGACGGTAAAATAGAAAAATAAAATTACACATCCAGAAATACATTAAAATACAGATCAGTATACAAACCGTGAATGTTGTATGCAGGCATCCAATCTGCTGTACGTGTGTCACGTGCATTAGTTGTTGTTACCTCAGTGACTCGTGTACAGGCACTGCACCGAAACGATTTGACCACACACTGAAATCGCCTGCTGCAGTGACACCCACTTCAGCCAGACATGAGCATGAAAATGACGTCAGTAAGCCATGAGCATGAAAAATGACGTCAGTAAGCCATGGGCATGAAAATGACGTCAGTGAATGGTCCGTGGTCCCTAAAGCACAAAACAACGATACCAGTCCTGTTCGAACCTCGCAGTAGAGTAGTACTAACTCCAACAACAGCGGTGAAAGCATACAGACGGTGAAGGGGGTGAGGGGGCGGGGTGGGGGGTGGGGTGGGCGGAGGTCAGTGAGGTGTGTGCCTGTCAGGAGCCATGTTAAAGAGACCACTGTGTCTGCGGGTAAAGGTGTACCTGCGGGCAGATCTACGAGAAACAAGGGAAACTGCTCGAGGGTAAGCACTATCTGGTATGCAGGAACACTCAAGTCTACCTGCGGGTGTTCAAACCAAAAGGCAAATTTGCCCTTACGGGGGGCAGTATACAAGACAAACTTCATTTTCGCTTTAGGCAAATTACCCTTGACATGATAGAGACCCGCGCGCACAGTTTATCTTGAAGGTTAAGTTAACAAGCACGGTGCACTAAGGCAGCTAACTCATGTCTATGATTAAAAAGCCTGGTGATTCCCTTCTGCACATGCTTTTCTCATCCCACATATAGTTCAGAGCATTGTCGAGAGAGTAAAACACGTGCAATCCGCAAAGCACGCATGTATTCCCTCAGTAAAAACCAATACTACAATGCCATTATCTCTTCATGTTGTGTTGTGCCTGTACTTGTCAATGTGATTATGTTTATTTTGATTCCTTTACCTTGTCCTGTAAGGTTTGTGCTTACTTGTTTCTTATCGGGTAGGGCTTGAATAAGCCATGCTTGATGCCCTTCCCATGCTTTTTGTGTTCATGTGCTTATGCTGTGTTGTTTCTTTGAATAAACATTGTTTAAATCAAAAGGATCCGCCATATTTACCTCTGGTTTGTTGGCAGTTACCCATGGCAGGTAGTATGGAAAAATTGCCTTTGGGTTTGTAGACCAGTGGGTAGGCTCTTGAGTTCCTGATACTGGATATGCTTACACTCGGGCAGTTTGCCTCGCCTCAAGCAGATTACTCGCAGGTACATATTCATCCACAGGCACGATGGTCTCTTGAATACGGCCCACCATGGCCTGATCATGAAGCAGAGGTAAATATGGCGGATCCTTTTGTAGCGTTGTTTTTTTGTTGAGGGAAAAGAGGCGTGTTTTGCGGATAGCCCGTGTTTTGATAACTCTCTCGTCAATGCTCTGAACTGCAGTGCAGTGAGAAGTGAAAGAACACGAGCAGAAGGGAATCACGGAGATTTTCAATTATAGACGATGGGTCAGCTCCCTGAGTGCACCGTGTGTGTCTTGAATACAAAGTTAAATCAACCTTCAAGGTAAACTGTACCCGCAGGTCCCTTCCGTGTTAAGGGTAACTTGCCTTAAGGTAAAATGAAGTTCGTCTTGACTACGACCCATGCAGTACGACCCAGTCCACACAGGTAACTAGAGCACGTGAACGGAGGAAAGACTGGGTGGGGGTGGGGAGAAAGACCGCTGTCATCAAGGACAAGGCTGTGGCGAGTGTGCTGACCAGTTCAAATCTTCCAGATACCAGAATCAACAGTATTAAAGTTAGCTAACTGCCAACAGTATGCGTATTCTTGTATTATCCTGCACCCTTCAAAAAGTAAGAATTTGACACACAGAAAAAGATGTATAATGTACATTCGAATATCCACACCAATAAGCATGCTGCAATAAGTATTAATTCTTTATACAATGAGCAATTCTCCAATAGTTCACAACTGCAAGATAGGCTATCAATTCTATTTAGGCATCGCCCAGTATTTTAAAAAAACACCTTTTTTTTTTTTTTTTTTTTTTTTTTAGTTCTAAACAACACTCGGATTATTTTGAAGATTCTTTTGTAGTATATTCTTCAGTTCAATATGTCCGTAATGTATGCGTTTATCTTGCAGTGTAGAGATACAAAAAAAACTTTTTACTTACTCATAATGCATTCTACGGGAACACTGCTTTTATGCTGCAGAGCTATACAGTAATACAAGAACGCGTACATAGACTCTTGTGCTCTCTCTCTCTCTATCTATTTATCTATCTATCTATCACACACACACACACACACACACACACACACACACACACACACACACACACACACACACTAAACATCCAAACATACACACACACACACACACACACACAAGCAAAAACATATTCACATACTCACACATAATCTATTCACACACACACACACACACACACACACACACACACACACACACACACACACAAATAAACATACAAACACGCATCCACACACACACACACACACACACACACACACACACACACACATTCGCGAACCTTCTAAAAGAAGACGTAACTCAAGCTGTCACATTTATCACACAAGCCAGGTACGTTGTAAATCACGCAGAAGCGAAATTGATTTTGCAAAGTTTTAAAGTTTGATTTATGAGCAGACAAAGTCACAGAGGATGTACATAAATCAAGAGAACATTATGCACTGGTTGCTTTTGAATATGACATTTGTGATAGTATTTAATTAAACTAAAACCGACTGTCTGTCGCAGAACACTTGACGAAAAGGTGAACTGAGTTTCAGTCATTGTGTTAAGACGAGATGATGAGTTTTGAGCGGAGTATGGCTGCCTTCATGGCAGGGTAAAAACGGTCGTACACGTAAAAAGTCACTCGTGTACATATGAGTGAAGGTGGGAGTTGCAGCCCACAAACAAAGAAGAAGAAGAAGAAGAGCCAGTCAGTTTGGTACACGAGGAAGGAAAAGAGCCATTTGAAGAGTCAGTAAGCCGGTCACGGGACAAAAATCACATTCTATTAAAAAAAAAAAACTAATAAAATAACAATAAAAAAAACAAAAAACAAAAAAACACAACAACTTGGAATGAGTAGTGTGGGAGTAATGCCACTGAAACGATGCAGATGTACAGATGATGGTTGCAGCTCAAGAATGTTTTTTTGTTTTTGTTTTTCTACTTGGTGGAAAGATTCCCATAATCAAAACCTTGGTGTTTGATGTGTTAAAGCTCACTCGTAAAATTAGAAAAAAACGAAAGTTACGGGGGTTTTTGGCTGTTTTTTTTTTTTTTGTTTTTTTTTTTTTCATGCAGCCAGCAGATTGAAAGAAAAGGATATCACGTGCATGTGTGATGGGCAGCAATCAGATTTATATATAAAACACACACACACACACACACACACACACACACACACGTACACACACACACACACACACACACACTTACACACACAGACACGTACACACACACACACACACACACACACACACACACACACACACACACAAATCAACCCACCCACCCCCAAAACAACAATATATTTTTTTTTAAGATAAAAAAGAACAGAAAAAAAATATATATATGTGTGTGTGTGCGTGTGTGTGTGCGTGCGTGTGTGTGTGTGTGTGTGTGTGTGTGTGTGTGTGTGTGTGTGTGTGTGTAACAGGATTGTGTACCTGGAACTTGAATTTGAGCGTTTTCTGAATGAGTCAGACGAACCTAAGGTGGTTTCAGGTACCTCAGTGCTGGTTTTGAATACTTCGAACTTTTGGTGTTTATGAGGAAAACATCAAATATTAATAATAATAACAAAAGCAACAATACTACTGCTACTACAACGACTACTACTACTACTATTACTACTACTACTACTACTACTAATTCTTTTTCTTATTGTTGATGCACACACACATGAAAGAAATAGATGTGATCTAAAGAATACGGCATATGGAATGGAGTGCATTCATTAAGCAGAAACTGCGGGAATGCTTTAAAATCTGTTTCACAGGACCTCTGATGGAAAAGAAAAAAAAAAGAAAGAAAGAAAAGTAGCAGGTTTGTACAGCTGAAGACGGGCGCAATAGCCGAGTGGTTAAAGCGTTGGACTGTCAATCTGAGGGTCCCGGGTTCGAATCACGGTGACGGCGCCTGGTGGGTAAAGGGTGGACATTTTTACGATCTCCCAGGTCAACATATGTGCAGACCTGCTAGTGCCTGAACCCCCTTCGTGTGTATATGCAAGCAGAAGATCAAATACGCACGTTAAAGATCCTGTAATCCATGTCAGCGTTCGGTGGGTTATGGAAACAAGAACATACCCAGCATGCACACCCCCGAAAACGGAGTATGGCTGCCTACATGGCGGGGTAAAAACGGTCATACACGTAAAAGCCCACTCGCATGCATACGAGTGAACGCAGAAGAAGAAGAAGAAGTACAGCTGAAGATCTAAAAGCTCTCCCGCATTGTTTCTCTTTCAGCAGGAGAATGGAGAGGCCCTCGATGTCAAGTGACACCTGATACCTGACTTCAGCTTGTGCAGTCCATTCCACACACGTAATTCACACCCTTTCGTGCCAGCACAGTCTACCATCGTTGCAAGATGTACCCCGATATAAAACTCAAGTTCTTGTCTCTCAAGAGTGTTTGGGTGAGATGTACAGCGAAGAAAGAGGGATCAATGGGTCGCTGGATGTAAAACTGCAGTGGTAAAACGAACCTTTATGAAAGATGTATAGTGTCAAAGTCAGATGTCAAAGATGTCGTCCTTTTTGGTAGACTTATACAGACTCTTCCTTTGCTTAAATTCCGAGTCTCATGTCGTCCCTCTGATAGACTTATAGAGACTCTTCCTTTGCTGAAACCTGAATCTCATGTCGTTCTTTTGGTAGACTTATAGAGACTCTTCCTTTGCTGAAACCTGAGTCTCTACTCTGTGCTACTCAGGAGAATTACTGGCCCGTGTGATCAGTGATCTGACTGGGTGCAATTCGCCTTGTGTTCAGGCTGTGTACTGTGGATAATGGTGCTGTTTTGATTGTGAACAACTGACATTCGTTAAAGGGGGACCCGTTTAATATTACACATGCTAAATTACGAAAAATGAAACTGCAGACCAAAACTAAAAGACATCAAACCTTTGAATGTCAATAACATCCCATCTCCTGATATTTCTGTTTACAAAGTTAGAAGGAAATGCACACACTATATTGTCACCCATTTCCACAGATTGTCCAGACAATGTGATCCTTCCTGCTATCATCCTTATTTTGTTGTTGATGGTGATTATTTCCCTTTACTAAGAGAACATGGAAATCAAACAACTTCATGGTTGTACTAAAATCGTGAAGGATATTAGGAAGTTAACAGAAAGAGGGGTACAAGTACCTTTCAAAAGTAATTATGCAAGATCTATAGGAAGAAAGTTCAGAAACTGACGATTGCAGGTAAGGGGATGGGTGTTAATGATATTGTTTTACATGGGTCCCTTGCATGAGTCTTATGGTTCGACCATGTCTGGACACTTTAATGTACGTAGGAAGATGCACGGTGTTCTCATAATTGTAGGAACATAATTGTTGTCATAATTGTAGGAACATTCACAGTGTTGTCATAATTGTAGGAACACAACTGTTGTCATAATTGTAGGAACATAATTGTTGTCATAATTGTAGGAACATACACGGTGTTGTCATAATTGTAGGTACATGCACGGTGTTGTCATAATTGTAGGTACATGCACGGTGTTGTCATAATTGTAGGAACATACACGGTGTTGTCATAATTGTAGGAAGATAACTGTTGTCATAATTGTAGGAACATAATTGTTGTCATAATTGTAGGAACATAACTGTTGTCATAATTGTAGGAATATACACGGTGTTGTCATAATTGTGTTGCAGCAAATCATAAGCAGCTTTGTGGTTTATGTCAAAGAACAATTCCGAAACACGAAGCACCACAGTACTAATGTTTGATTAGTTCAGCACATCGAATTTGACCTATTGGTCTCATTTATTCCTGCATCACCTTAAAGACACAGATGAACGGTATTTTTGACGTTGCTACAGGTTATCAGGAGGCCATGTATAAAAGACTGACAGTGTCACGAAGACAAAATGTTCTCCTTCAGACTGGAGAGACCCACAGAAATTCCAGTCACGAAGTGAGACACTTAAGGAAGAGGTTGACTCCTCACCTGAGAACCGCAAGGAGAGAAAGTAAACGTGCTACGATGATTTTGACGCATTGTCAACACACGATTTTTCTCTGATCTGATGACTAGGATTTACAGACTTCTTTCAGTACACTCTGTAATTCGCCCTCCTTGACATGGGCAGTCCAAGTAGTTGCTACGTTCCAGTGGGACCAGGAAGTCATTGCTGTTCATGGGGAGCCAGCAGGTTGGTAGGGGCACGTTCCTGCCTTTCTGTTCACTCACCCTGAGCTTTGGAATCACTCGGGGGTCCTCTCCCTTTCATTCCCCCCTCAGAAAGCCATGTCCAGTGGCTGTCTGAATGGCCCAACATGTAGTGCAGTCCCCCCCCCCCCCCCCCCCCAACCCCTCCCCCTCCTCCACAGACCCCATCTGATGTCCAGTGGCTGTCTGAATGGCCCAGTCTGTAGCTTTTGTCATTGGAAAAGTGCTTGGTTTGTGTTTTCGTTGTTGTTTTTCCTTCCACCTATTCAACGTGAGAACCTTCCGCTTGTAACAAGTTAATGATGTCAGCGGCGGTGAAACTCAGTCGTCGTCACCTCTTTTGTCGTTGGCACGGAAAGAGTTAAGTGCTAGCGCTCGGGTTTTCCCCTCTTTTTTCTGTCAGTCTCCCACAGGACTCAGCTCCATTCTTTCTCAGAATCAGTCTGGAAGAACACGACCAGGAGAGCATTAGACACCAATGTCAGTGTGTTTTTATCTGAAGAAAAAGAACCTAGAAGACGTGTTCCACAGCCCAGGAATATGTTTCGTTATTTTCTCCCGGTACAGTTCTTACTAAGATAAAGACAAACATGACAATTTTGTTCCAGAACGAAACGTTCATTGATTTTTTTTTTTTTTTTTTTTTATCAATGAACTAAGCTTCAAGTGAAACAAAAATGTCCACACTTTGTTCTTGACACGATTAGCATAGAGGACTACATAAACTGATGCTGATGAGATCATTAAATTTGTTCGAAATCGATGATAAAGTTGTACGTGGACTGGCAGTGCATTGCTTGTTTTTATGATTTTAGGATTGTAGTATCAATAGCACCGAATTTTCCGTTGCTTGTTCTTTATAAAGAAAGAAAAAACACTTTACCTGAAGCCACATATTACTGAGTAAAAAGTGTTTGGAGTTTTTTAACACACATTTCCATTGAATGGTGAAGATTGTGCTTTGTGACAAATGATTAACAGTGGCCGAGAGTCTGTGTAGTCTGCTGAAAGGAGGGGACTGTTGTTCAGTCGTCTGCAGCATTGCACTGACTGTTGTGCAACATGATCCCTCGGTAAAACATACACTGCTCCACGCTTTCTACTGGCCACTTAGTGAGTTTCACTTTCACTTTCTCAAGGAGGCGTCACTGCGTTCGGACAAATGTAGAAACGTCACAACACATCCGCTAGGCAGATTCCTGACCAGCAGCATAACCCAAGTCAGGCCTTGAGTGAATGTTATATATTTCTTTTCCTGCCCGAGTGGATTTCTTCTACAGAATTTTGCCATAGGACAACACTCTCGTTGCCGTGGGTTCTTTTACAGTGCGCGAGGTGGGTGCTGCACACGGGACATCAGTTTGTCGTCCCCTCTGAATGACTACACGCTCAGTTTGGTTTTCCAGTCAAACGTTTTAGGAAGGGCGAGAGCGGGATTCGAACTCCCACCCCCATGGACTTTCTATATTGGCAGATGCCACCTTCCTACTTATGAAACGCAGAGATGTAAGTTGGACATTTGCTTTCATGACAACCTGTGTTACACTCCATACCCTGGACTCAACATAAGCAAGGAGAACATACACACATTTCATAGGAGTGTCAGAAAATATAGGGACACATGGAACCCCACCCCTAGAAACTGGGCTGGACAGGTAAAGGCAGGTGTTAATGACTTCATTCAGTTGGTGTCACCACTGATACAGCAGTGAAGGTCAGCGTTGTGTGTGATGTCCATGTGTGTACAGGTAACACTGATCACATTCAGTTTCTATTATCAATAATGCAACATCAAAGCTCAAACTGTCAGTACTGCAAGTCCATGTGTGTGTACAGGTATGTCTCATATCAATCAGTTTCTGTCACCACTGATATACCATCAAAGCTCAGGCCATCAGTACTGCATGTAATGTCCATGTACGTGTACAGGTATGACTGATGTCATTCAGTTTCTATCACCATTCAAAAAATGTCCACGTGTATGTACAGGTATGACTGATGTCTATGTGTGTGTACAAGTATGACTGATGCTATTCAGTTTATATCACCATTTACATAAAAGTAAAGCTCAGACCGTCAGTTCTACATGTCCATGTGTGTGTACATGTATGACTAATGTCTGTCTGTGTGTACAGATATACCTAATATCCATGTGTGTGGACAGGTATGACTAATGTCCATGTGTGTGGACAGGTATGACTAATGTCTATGTGTGTGTACAGGTATGACTGATGTCTATTTGTGTGGACAGGCATGACTAATGTCCATGTGTGTGTACAGGTATGACTAATGTTTATGTGTGTGTACAGGTATGACTAATGTCTATGTATGTGTTGATGTATGACTAATGTCTATCTGTGTGTGTACATGCATGACTAATGTCTATCTGCGTGTGGACAGGTATGACTAATGTCCATGTGTGTGGACAGGTATGACTAATGTCTATGTGTGTGGACATGTATGACTATTGTCTATCTGCGTGTGCACAGGTATGACTAATGTCTATGTATGTGTACAGGTATGACTAATGTCCATGTGTGTGCACAGGTATGACTAATGTCTATGTGTGTGTACAGGTATGGCTAATGTCTATGTGTGTGGACAGGCATGACTAATGCCTATCTGTGTGTGTACAGGTATGACTAATGTCTATATGTGTGTACAGGTATGACTAATGTCCATGTGTGTACAGGTATGACTAATGTGTATGTATGTGTACAGGTATGACTAATGTCAATGTGTGTACACAGGTATGACTAATTCTATATGTGTGTGCACAGGTATGACTAATGTCTATGTGTGTGGACAGGCATGACTAATGCCTATCTGTGTGTGTACAGGTATGACTAATGTCTATGTGTGTACAGGTATGACTAATGTCTATGTGTGTGTACAGGTATGACTAATGTCTATGTGTGTGGACAGGTATGACTATTGTCTATATGCGTGTGCACAGGTATGACTAATGTCTATGTATGTGTACAGGTATGACTAATGTCCATGTGTGTGCACAGGTATGACTAATGTCTATGTGTGTGTACAGGTATGGCTAATGTCTATGTGTGTGGACAGGCATGACTAATGCCTATCTGTGTGTGTACAGGTATGACTAATGTCTATATGTGTGTACAGGTATGACTAATGTCCATGTGTGTACAGGTATGACTAATGTGTATGTATGTGTACAGGTATGACTAATGTCAATGTGTGTACACAGGTATGACTAATGTCTATGTGTGTGCACAGGTATGACTAATATCTATGTGTGTGGACAGGCATGACTAATGCCTATCTGTGTGTGTACAGGTATGACTAATGTCTATGTGTGTGTACAGGTATGACTAATGTGTATGTGTGTGTACGGGTATGACTAATGTCTATGTGCGTACAGGTATGACTGGTGTCTATGTGTGTGTGGACAACAGCCGTGCAGTCTCTCCTGCTGCTGCAGATGACCTGCCTGGTGTGCTGTGAGGGAATCATCTCCCATCTTGTGGAAAACCATCGGCAAGCTGCTTTGATCCCTGTTCCCGCACCTCCACCAGTACGTTGTTCGAACAGTTTGTTGTCGTCCACAGACCGTGCGGTCCGTTCCATGCTGATTGGTTCTGTCATTGTGTCTGTCATTGTGCTGGTTGGTTCTGTCATTGTGCTGGTTGGTCCTGTCATTGTGCTGGTTGGTTCTGTCATTGTGCTGCTGGTTGGTTCTGTCATCGTGCTGATTGATTCTGTCATTGTGTCTGTCATTGTGCTGGTTGGTTCTGTCATTGTGCTGGTTGGTTCTGTCATTGTGCTGGTTGGTTCTCTCATTGTGTCTGTCATTGTGCTGGTTGGTCCTGTCATTGTGCTGCTGGTTGGTTCTGTCATTGTGCTGATTGATTCTGTCATTGTGTCTGTCATTGTGCTGGTTGGTTCTGTCATTGTGCTGGTTGGTTCTGTCATTGTGCTGGTTGGTTCTGTCATTGTGTCTGTCATTGTGCTGGTTGGTTCTGTCATTGTGCTGGTTGGTCCTGTCATTGTGCTGCTGGTTGGTTCTGTCATCGTGCTGATTGATTCTGTCATTGTGCTGGTTGGTTCTGTCATTGTGCTGGTTGGTTCTCTCATTGTGTCTGTCATTGTGCTGGTTGGTTCTGTCATTGTGTCTGTCATTGTGCTGGTTGGTTCTGTCATTGTGCTGGTTGGTTCTGTCATTGTGCTGGTTGGTTCTGTCATTGTGCTGGTTGGTTCTGTCATTGTATCTGTCATTGTGCTGGTTGGTTCTGTCATTGTGTCTGTCATTGTAATGGTGGGTTCTGTCATTGTGCTGGTTGGTTCTGTCATTGTGTCTGTCATTGTGCTGGTTGACTCTGTCACTGTGCTGGTTGATTCTGTCATTGTGCTGGTTGGTTCTGTCATCGTGTCTGTCATCGTGCCGGTTGGTTCTGTCATTGTATCTGCCATTGTGCTGGTTGGTTCTGTCATTGTATCTGCCATTGTGCTGGTTGATTCTGTCATTGTGCTGGTTGGTCCTGTCATTGTGCTGATTGGTATCTGTCATTGTGCTGATGGGTTCTGTCATTGTGCTGTTTGACTCTGTCATTATATTTGTCACTGTGCTGGTTGATTCTGGCATTGTGCTGGTTGGTTCTGTCATCGTGTCTGTCATTGTGCTGGTTGACTCTGTCATTGTATCTGCCATTGTCCTAATGGGTTCTGTCATCGTGCCGGTTGGTTCTGTCATTGTGCTGGGTGGTTCTGTTATTGTGCTGGTTGATATTGTCATCGTGCTGGTTGATACTGGCATTGTATCTTTCATTGTGCTATTTGACTCTGTCATTGTGCTGGTCGATTCTGTCATTGTATCTGTCATTGTGCTGGTTGACTCTGTCATTGTGCTGGTTGATTCTGTCATTGTGCTGGTTGATTCTGTCATTGTATCTGTCATTGTGCTGGTTGACTCTGTCATTGTGCTGGTTGATTCTGTCATTGTGCTGGTTGATTCTGTCATTTTACTGGTTGATAATGTCATTGTAATGCTTGATTGTCAGGACTCATTGAGCCAGGTGATGTCCTTCAGAACTCATGAACCCAGCCTAAGGTCTGACAACTTTGGTAAAAAATGTCATCATTGTAGCTGACAGCAGTCTGTGTGCCTTTCTAGGGCACTTAGAGTGACAGCAGAGTACACAATGTCATCATTGTAGCTGACAGCAGTCTGTGTGCCTTTCTAGGGCACTTAGAGTGACAACATAGTACACAATGTCATCATTGTAGCTGACAGCAGTCTGTGTGCCTTTCTAGGGCACTTAGAGTGACAGCAGAGTACACAATGTCATCATTGTAGCTGACAGCAGTCTGTGTGCCTTTCTAGGGCACTTAGAGTGACAGCATAGTACACAATGTCATCATTGTAGCTGACAGCAGTCTGTGTGCCTTTCTAGGGCACTTAGAGTGACAGCATAGTACACAATGTCATCATTGTAGCTGACAGCAGTCTGTGTGCCTTTCTGGGGCACTTAGAGTGACAGCAGAGTACACAATGTCATCATTGTAGCTGACAGCAGTCTGTGTGCCTTTCTAGGGCACTTAGAGTGACAACAGAGTATACAATGTCATCATTGTAGCTGACAGCAGTCTGTGTGCCTTTCTAGGGCACTTAGAGTGACAACAGAGTAAACAATGTCATCATTGTAGCTGACATCAGTCTGTGTGCCTTTCTAGGGCACTTAGAGTAACGATGTAGAAACTGTTGGAACTGTGGCCTGGATCAGCATAGTTTGGCTTTATGCATCAGCTTCTGACATTTGCTAAGTATCTTTCACGTGGCGTTCCCCCCATCTGTGGACGCAAAGACTTAGCATATGTCATGCAGCATACACAGAGCCGTCTACATCTCGTGGCATTGCACATGGTCAATTCTTCGAATCACAAAAATTTTCTCTCCCCCCCCCCCCCCACCAACACCCCCCCCCCTCCCACTCCCTCCCCCACCATCTGGGCAGAAGGTCACAACCAAACCCCCTTATCAAATCTGGCAAAGACTTGTCCAGTCCCGTGAATCAACTTTCTACACAAACCCCTTTCCAGCTGTCTCTATCAGGCGACAACTTCCAGGCCAAAGAAAACGTGGTTTTAAAAAGCAGCATTTCATGGCTTAGCACGTGATCCATTTTAAAACCACATTTTGTGTGGCCTGTGCTTGCTACAACCATCCTCTTTGATGACCGTAGAAGAAATCAACATCATGTATTAAAAAACAGAATCTGCGAGCGGAGTTAAACTGCAGTGTAGTGAAGAAGGAATGTTTATTTCAACAAGTGTTCACCTTGTGGTGATGTTGTATGAAGAAACTCAAGAAAGATATCAGAGATATTTATTTGTTCAATCTGGATGATGAATACACATGGTTGGAAGCCATGATAATTGCAACCCATGAGAATAGGGACACTTGGGTTTGGACAAAGTGAAACAAACACTGACGGTTCGCATGCGGGCTTTTTTTTTTTTTTTTTTTTGAGAGAGAGAGAGAGAAGAGAGGGAGACTGACACTGACACTGACACTCACACTGACATTGACACCAACACTGACATTGACTTGTTTCATTGTCTGTTAAACATTAAAGCCGTAATAGACAAGGGGAAATGACATTTGTTATCATGAAATCAAAATACCATCGTAATGTTATCACACACACACACACACACACACACACACACACACACACACACACACACACACACACACACACACCAATGTCATATATCGGATCATCTGAGAGAGACAGACAGACAGAGACAGACAGACAGACAGACAGACAGAGACAGAGACACAGAAAAATAGAGAGACACAGAGAGACAGACAGACAGACAGAGTTAGAGAGATAGAGATAGTGACACAGAGAAGGAGAGACAGACAGACAAACAGACACACAGTCAGACAGACAGACAGAGACGGAGACAGTGGGACAGAGTGAGAGACAGAGACACAGAGAGAGAACGAAGGAACGAACAAACGAACGATATATCGTGGTCAGGCTCATTTTGCCCATTCACAAGGGGGGCAGGGTGGGGAAGGTGGTTGTACATCTCAGAAACATAACGAAATATGACAACTGACGTGCTGTTCACTTGACCATGACACGGAATCCACGTCATGCGATTGATTATAATTGTATGTCAAACAAAGTCTGTATAATCACAATGTTTTTTGTTGTTTTCCAAACAGGTCGACAAGTGAAAAAGAATCACACAGCGAAATCAGTCATGATATATCCAGATCAGGATTTCTATTTTTAGCACTTTTACAAACGTTTGGATTTGTGTCGTTAAACGTATTCAGTAAACTGTCCATTTTCTTAGCCAACTCCTCAAGAGAAGACATTATCTGTCGGCAGACATCTGGCGGTACTTCAACATGCTTCTGTTCACAAAGTTCACTGTCATGGGAACTGTCCACATCTAGGTCAATGATATTCGTGTTTTGGAGCATGATAGTCATGGCGTTTGGTGGGTTATGGAAACAGGAACATATCCAGCATGCACATCCCCGAAAACGGAGTACGGCTGCCGACATGGCGGAGTAAATAAAGAAAACGGTCATACACGTAAAATGTTACATATCTATCGGAGTTTGTATATGTAAGTGCCTGAAATATGATTGAATGACAGAGGAAACGAATGATGGGCGTCCAATGGCAGCCGTCAGTCAGCTCTACTAGGTAAGCAACCTGTTGTGCAAATGCCCTCGAGTTTGTAAAGAGCTTAGAGCTTGGTCTCCAGGCGAGGATAGGCGCTATATAAATATCCATACCATCATCATCATCTAAGAGGAACAACGTCCTGTTCCATGGTCTACCTAGGAAGGAGCACCAGAAGCCTGCAGACTATGAGGACTTGTTAAAAGACCTTATCACAGACGAACTGGAACTTCCAGGGGATATTTCCTTTTTTTCTTCTTTTTATTTTTTTTTTTTTTACTAGCAGAAGATAGACATGCTTAGAGCCAAAGGCAGACTCAGAGGGACCAACATCGTAATTGGTGAGGACTTTGCTACTGAAGTGAGAGACTTAATAAAGGAAGAGGTTGACTCCTCGCCTGAAGATTGCAAGGAGGGACGTACTACGATGATTTTGAATTATCTTCTCATCGACGGCAAGGGTTACACAGTGGACAACGGCGCAGACAGACTTGTGGAAGTGAAACAGGAGCACTGTCCGTCCGTCCTCAAATCGTAAACGAAATGCATCTGTCAGTGGAAGAGGAAGGACACAAGAGTAAGGTGACACCGGTAGTGTTATGGCTGTGTGACGGTGATGATGATGATGATATGATATGATATGATATGTTTATACTTATAATGATATGATATACTTATTAATATACTTTTCACCGAGACGTGGCTCCAGCCCAGCGGAGATGAGGTCAAGTGTAGTGATCTGACTCCTCCCGGGTATAAAACCATCAGCTTCCCAAGGTCAGCATGTGGTGGCGGCTTTGCATTTGTAGTCTCCAACACTCTCTCCCCATCAGTCTCAACAACCTCTGACTTTTCCTTTCCTCATTCCTCGTTTGAACTGACACACCTTGCAATGTCCTTATCCCAGTCTTCCTTTTCATGTTTTCTGCCTCTACCAACCGCCTCCCAGCAAGAAAAACCAGTTGAAAGACTCCCTCTTCCTTGATCAACTCCCAGATATACTAGAACACATGAACTCCCCCCGAAAGGCCATTCGCTGTTGGTCGGCGACTCCAATTTTCACCGGGACAATCCTCTCAACTGCAACACTGCTCGACTGAAGGATCTCTTTGAGTCTTTTGGATGAAGCAGTCTGTTAACACTCCAACCCACAGATCAGGCCATATCCCTGACTGGATTGTACACCCTTCCGACGAGGTGATTGAATCAGTCACCACCAGTAACTCTCACCTCTGACCACTACTCTCTTCTGACCAAATTGAACATCTGCACTCCTCCTACTCCTCCTTGGTATGTTGTGGCCAGGAGCATTGCCTCCATCAACATACAAAGCTTCAAAGCTGATCTGCTGTCTGGTCTTCAGTCCGCAGCCTCTCCTGCTGAACACTTCCATCACGTTCTCCTGGAAACACTCAACCACCACGCCCCTGCGACTCAACGCAAGGGCTCCAGTCCACCACCCTCGTCCAGGCTCCCAGCAGTTGGTTCCCAGCTTCTTGAGGCCAAGCGTGAGAGGAGGAGAGCAGAAAGACAGTTGCTGAAGACCAGTCTACATATCTACAAGCAAATTTTGTAGTCTGCCAATAAGGCTGTAAATACAATACGTGCAGCAAGCAAAATCTGCATTCTTCAATGCCAAAATTCTAGCATGCTCCACTTCAAAACAGCTATTCAGTGTCACAGACACTCTAATGGGAAGAATGAAGCCATCTGGCAAATCGCTGTCATGGTTTCAATCTTATCTCTCCGGTCGCACACAGTTGTTTCTCTCAATGGTTTCTCTTCTCATCCAGGTGCCCTGCAATATAGTGTCCCTCAAGGATCCGTGTTGGGCCCCATTCTCTTTGTCCGTTATACACATCCTATCCCTGACATTGTTGCCCATCACAGCTTTTCTCACCACTGCTTTTCCGATGACAATCAACTTCACAAGTCCTGTCATGTTTCTCAGTTTCCTGCTGTTATCCATCATACACAGCTGTGTATTTCAGACATTAAAGCATGGATGACAAACAACAAATTTCAGCTGAACAATGACAAAACGGAAATGATTTTCATCGCGCCCAAAAGCCTTCTGTCCACTGATTCTGTTCTCATTTCGGTTAAATTGGATAACTGCCTTATTCAGACGTCTACGACCGTGCACAGCCTGGGTGTCATACTTGATCAGACACTGTCGTTTCACCATCATGTTTCCTCTGTATGTCGTGCGTGCTACTTGGAGCTCCGCAGCATAGGTTCTGTTCGTCATCTTCTTTCTGAAGAGGCCACCAAAACTCTTGTTTCTGCTTTTGTTCTCTCAAGACTGGATTATTGTAATTCTCTTCTTGCTGGCTGTCCTCAGACTCTTCTCGTTCGACTTCAAAAGGTGCAGAACAATGCTGCTCGTCTAGTCACGAGACGCTCTGAATCTACCCATACCACTCCCTTGCTTTGTTTCTTCAGTGGCTCCCTGTCAAGAAACGAATTGAATATAAACTGTCTCTGCTGTGCTTTACATCTGTACACTCCATCGCGACAGTTGCGCTCCTCATCTGACACTCACCTTCTCCGTATCCCGCGCTTTAATACCAAGACTGCGGGCCAACGCTCATTCTCTTTCCAGGCCCTGTCCTCGTGGAATAAACTCCCTCTTTCCCTCCGCAGTTCGGTTTCTCTGTCATCCTTCAAATCCTCTTTTAAAACTACTCTTTTCACATCCTGATTGGCATCTCTATTTCATTCCTCTCCAGTTTGTGTGTCCCTTCTGCGTGTGCGTCGGTTGTGTGCGTGATAAGAGAATGGCAAAATCGTGGTGGAAGTGGTGACTGTCCCTTGATGCCTGAGCTGTTTCGTCCCAGTATACTTGTCCTGTATGTATTTTTGTTTTTTTGTAAGCGCTTAGGGCTTTGGCAAGATTAAGCGCTATAAATGCCCGTTATTGTTATTGTTATTATTATTATTATTATTATCATATAGCGCCTATCGTCGGTCGGAGACCATCCTCTAAGCACTTTACAAACTGAGGGTCATTTGCACAACAGGCTACCTTCCTGGGTAGAGCCCACTGACGGCTGCCATTGGACGCTCATCATTCGTTTCCTGTGTCATCCAGTGAGATTTCAGGCACGCAAACATACACACTCAGACAGGCATGTAACATTTTATAATAACAGTAAACCAGAGAGAGAAAGACAGACAGCGAGAGACAGACAGACAGACAGACAGACAGACAGAGACAGAGAGGGTAACCGACAGACCGTATTCTCCATTTACTTCAGTTTTGATGGACAGGTCCTAACACTTAAACAGATCTGTTGTAACAAAGTGCAGGTCATCGGTGGACAAAAAAAGAGAATAAAATAAAGGCAACGATGCTCATTTAATCACAGATCAAAGGATCAGCCTCAACACCAGAAAGATCAGTGCCGTGTGTCCAGGTGTGGAGTATTTCACCGATCACAACATCACACACAGCACGATCCAACGGGTCAACGTGTCTGACTGTGAGAACAACTTGCCGTATCACTTCGCAAGCAGTGGAACGTCGTATGGAGTGTGTGGTGACACCTCCACTTTCTGCAAAATGCGCCTTCGGTTATCACAACATATGCATGTCGGCGTTCGTCTTGAACGTCTTGCATACTGGTGTGATACAGTTCTGTGGAAAACGACAGTGAGATATCTGGTTCCGAAATCACGTCATCAGGTTTTCAACGATTATCACGTGAAATGCGGCTGCCACACTCTTAGAGAATTGTATTTCCAGACACCTACTCATTCTGTGTATGTAGTACATTACAATAATCCTCGTGTTCATGTTCACTTTGAACAACTTGAGCGTCTTAATTTTATCGTGAAATATGTATCAGAGTATTCGGGGTTTATGATACAGCCCAAAACCGTGAGTGGTAAAGTTTTCAGAGAGGAATTCAGGGCACTACCAGGAGGTGTCATCATGATCAGTATTGTGCAGTCAATGTTTTATCTGAGTTATGCAAAGCAATTACCTCTTGTATTCAGGTACAGAAATACAAACACGTCTGAAGAAATTGTTGAGCATATGGCCACTTGGTACACAACCCAGCCTATAGTTTTTGTGACTTCAAACCTTCGAATTGAGCGCAAGACACATCGTATGCTGCATAACATTAAACTATACTTTTCTTCTATTTCTGAAAGTGAACAACCCTACAAGCTGTCTAATAGTTTGTTCAACTGTTCTGTGAGTTATTATCATAGTTTTCAGGACCATCTTGACTGCAACATGAAGTCAGATTGCGAAGACGGACGTGATGAAACAGAACACTGTCCCTTCAGCAGTCCTGGTTGTAAAGGTCTGGTGGCTTCTCGTGACAAATGCTTTAAGTTACTCGAATCGAAAACACTTTTATCCAACACTCTTTTCAGCTATATCTGCAGAAGCCTTGGTGGAAACTTAGCTACAATAAAAACAAGGAAGGAACAAGAAGACTCTTTGCATATCTTTAAAACGGTTGTAGCATTTCGGCTGGTTTTTGGATATAAATCAGGTTGGGACCTCGTGCCCTTCATGTACAGCAAGTTTCGCAAGTGGTCTGACAACACGATGATCTATAACATAGACCACTTCAGATTATCGCGTCCATACCATCCGTCAAAGATGGTTAAGATTCTTCAAGTGAGTGACATGGTATTTTTGGCTGATGTAACTAAGGTTGTACGCTCCAAGGTTGTACTGTGTGAAATAAAACAATCCCTCAGCCTCATTTCCCCCAATACTTCATCAGCGTGCTTGTCCTCGTTAAAACCAACCGTTCCAAACACACTGCAATCTTTTCTTCTTTGTCCAGATGAATACTTGACGCACTCGTTTTTACTTTCTAACCTGAAGAGTAATTGTGGAAAAACAAAGTATACACTACTCAGCATGTTTATGAACATGACCAATCGACACAGCTCACACACACCTCTTCATCGGATAACCAACATGGATTCACACACCATGTTCACATGTGATGATGATTCCACTACAGTGCATTTTACATTCGTGTGTGACTTTGCACAGAACTGTCCAGATAACAGTGACGAGTCATTCTGTGAATATACATCATGTAACGGGTTTCTGTGCTCTAATGCCCAGTGCATATTAGGTAGTCAACAATGCAATCAATATTCAGACTGTCTGGATGATTCTGATGAAGTTAATTGTCAAGAAGAAGCAACCTTTTATTTTCCAAACAAATGGGAAGTTCCAAGGCAACCCTTTCATATAAGTTTAGATGGCACTGGTTACTTCACTCAGCAGGTGATGACGGCTGAGGACTCCTGTCCTGACACTCATTATCGTTGTACAGCTGAGTGGCTGTACTGTCTTCCTGTCTACACACGATGCAATGGTTTTTCTGACTGTGTTTATGGAGAAGACGAACAAGACTGTGAGAAGGTGACATGCCCAGGTCACTACCAATGTCGAGATTCCAAAGTTTGTGTGCATGGAGATCACCTGTGTGATGGCTGGGGCCAGTGCCCACATCTGGATGATGAACTGATGTGTGACAGGACCTGTCCTGAGGGATGTCTGTGTCAAGGTCGCTCTTTCCAGTGCATTAACCCTTTTACTGCTGGTCTCTTCCCACTACTTCGTTATATGAACGCCACAGGGTCAGGAATGTCGCCGACCGATTTCACAGAAAATGTATATCTGATTTATCTGAGTCTGTCTTATTGTTCCCTGGGTAATGTCTCAGCCGTGAAGCTCACCAACTTGCAGTTCATTGACCTTGCCAACAACCACGTAAGAACTCTTGACGTGGTTGTTTTTATGAAACTGCCAAACTTAAAAACAGTGTATCTAAAGAGGAATCCTTTGCAGAAGATGACGGGTAAACAGTTGAAGAATATTCATTATGCTCTGAACAAGATAGACACATCAGAAACATATCTGAATATGTTTAACGGCGCAGTGTCAGTGTACTTACCTTCAGCAGAATATTTGAACCTGTCCAATTCTGCCATTGAAACCATCGGAAGTCAAGGATTTAAAAACATGCCTCATTTAACTGAATTGGACATAAGAGGTAATTCAGTGAGCAGCTTCCCTACGGACCTATTTTCAAAGCAATTTAATTTGAAAATCATTTTTTCCTCAGACTACAGATTTTGTTGTGACAATCTATTTCACGAACAACTGACCAAAATGAAGTGTTCAGCAGACCACTCTGTGTTTCCCTCATGCAGAACGTTGATACCGTCAGAGCTGTACAGAGTTTTCTTTTGTTTGGTGTGTGCATCTGCCATAGGAGGGAGTTTGCTTTGCTTCTTAATGATGTTTATTGTGAAGGACGTGCTTGCAAGAAAGTCCTTACTGGCCACTGTGCATTTGAATTTTGCTGACGTGTGTATGGGAAGTCACGTGGGTATCGTTTTGGTAGCAAATGAAATATTGCGTGGAGAATACATTCAGTTTGAAAAGGCCTGGACCGAAAGTGTGGTCTGCCAGTTGAATGGTTTTCTTTCTTTTCTCTCAGTGGAGATGTCAGTTTTCATCGCTGTTTTTGTCACTTTGGATCACGCGCTCATTCTTCATTTGCCCACAGGCTCGTGCACATCTCCTAAACGTTCAACCGTTGTCATGTACACGTCAGTCTGGACTGCTGGAATCTTCATGTCTGTAATACCATTTCTACCTGGTCTGTCACACTGGGGCCTCTCTGGTCAGTCTGGTCTTTGTCGTCTGGCTTTATTTCAACATTACAAGTCTGATCAAGAGTTCAGGTGGTTCAATGTCACAATAACAATCAACTGCATCATGTGTTTAATGATTTCATTTGGTCAGGTCATTGTCTACAGACTTACACCAAAGTACAGAATCACATTAGACCCCATGAAGAGGCCAGTTTATTCTTCAGTTCACCTGATGAGAAAAGTAGCCATCGCCGACGTTGTTTGCTGGTTTTCATTCGGCCTGGTTAAGATGATGTCAGCAGGTGGTATGAATGCTTCAGACAAGATCTATGGAACCCTGGTTGTGTTCATGTTACCTCTCAACGCTGCTCTCAACCCACTGGTTTACATGTGGACTGTGGTGACACAGCGACGAGGGAAAGCACAAGAAGAGAAGCTACTAGAAATATTAAAATCACGAATTAACTTGTCCACCAAAAAAACGTATAACGCAATAAGGAATTAAATGAATATATACAATTAGGTGATGAATAATGAATGAAGAAAATAAATAGAGAGCACGTGAAACCACCATACTCTTTCTGTGATGTCTGCAGCACCCAGTAAAAAAACACTTGACAATTTCAGAGGTGGGAACAAACCCAAAATGATGAGTTCAGAGGCGTCCACATCTTAGGAAGGAAACTGCTGGACCTTAAACAGTTTCTTCGAATTTTTGTTGAAATTTTTTCTGGCTCACGAACCTTTGAGTCTCTGAGTTGATGAAGCCTCTCTGGACAATAAGGCGCACGGCGGTGTGGTCAGGAGTGTTTCTTAGTCAGTGAAATCCTGCAGGCTTTTATAGATTAATTTTGAAGCTGCCTTTGAAGAACTTGATTTTCCTTTTGGTGCACGATGCCAGCTCTGAGAAAAATAATTGACATCAGGTGTCGCGTGTTGGCCATTTGATGTATCTATCCCATCCATTTCATCTGAGTCTTCAATATGAATCCCTCAAAATCAGAGAAATGCGCTCATCACAGCATTTACGTCATCGCTTGAAATGCTAATGATGGAGTGTAGGCAGCTGAAAGAAATTGGTCAATTATCTTCAGTGGCCTTTTGTGCCGTGTCCTGTTATCTTGCGCCATTCAGGGTAAGTCAGGACAACAGCCTAAAAGACTTCTTAATGATGCCACAGGCTATCTTTCCGGACCCACGTGCAGAAGACACACAAAGGATTCACAGACAGGGCACCCCTTCACCTGGTGAAGGTTTCAGTTTCAGTTTCTCAAGGAGGCGTCACTGCGTTCGGACAAATCCATATACACTACACCACATCTGCTAGGCAGATGCATTACCAGCAGCAAAACCCAACGCGCTTAGTCAGGACTTGAGTACATGCTTATACATTTTGTAAACCTATCACAGTGGATTTCTTCTGCAGAATTTTGCCAGAGGACAACGCTCTCGTTGCCATGGGTTCTTTTTCAGTGCGCCAAGTGCGTACTGCACACGGGACCTCGGTTCATCGTCTCATCCGAATGACTAGACACTCTGTTTGATTTTCCAATCAAACTTTGGACAAAGGGAGACAGCGGGATTCGAACCCAAACCCTCACGGACTCTGTGTAGGCAGATGAGTGAGTGAACCATTCTCCAACCTTGCACCTTCGTCACCCTGGTGATGATGGTTCAGAAATAACAAGGTGAGGTGCACACTGTGCTGTCCCTGTCATTCAATGATCCATCGTGAAACCCAGCCATTGTGCCGCTGCTGAGAGGCTGTCATGGGATTTTGTAGTTCATGTCATCTGTTGATATTCAGGCAAATCAGTTTTGGAAACAGAACACATCTTGCTTAAGCCAAATTGGAATATACAGAAAGAGCCTGATACAAAAGAACTCTCTACCGATCTTGCTGTCAACACAGGAGAAACAGTGCTCTCTGCTCATGGAAGAGACGACAAGCAGCACCATGAAGACAATCTGTCAACAGCAGACTCATCATAAAGGCTAGAGAGAAAGGGAGACACGTCGACACCACCATCATCCAGTGTTATGTCCCAACAAAGGAAAGTAACAAAGAAACAAGGGATGCATTCCATGAACATTTAAGTGGATGACGTACCACGTCATAATGTGAAGGCTATAGTGAGAGTACCTGAAAGCGAAGATCGGAAACAGCAACACGAACTACGACAAGGCATTAAGGGGAGATGGTTGTGACACTTTGAAAGTCAACAGAAAAAGGCTGCTGGAATTTTCACCACCTATTGGAGGGACCCTCTTTCCACACCACGACAGACACAAGCTGACCTGGTGTGTTCCCCTAGAGGAAGAGACAGGAACCCGACCGACATGAATGGCACGTAATGTTTGATTGAATGATGTGGATACTTATACAGCGCCTATCCTCGGTTGGAGACCAAGCTCTAAACGCTTCACAAACACGAGGTCATTTGCACAGCAGGCTGCCTACCTTAGTAGAGCCGACTGACGGGCGCTCATCATTCGTTTCCTGTGTCATTCAATCAGATTTCAGGCACGCAAACATGCACACTCAGACAGACATGTAACATTTTACGTGTATGACTGTTTTGTTTATTTACCCCACCATGTAGGTAGCCATACTCCGTTTTCGGGGGTGTCCATGCTGGGTATGTTCTTGTTTCCATAACCCACTGAACGCTGACATGGATTATAGGATCTTTAACGTGCGTATTTGATCTCCTGCGTGCGTATACACACAGACGGGGTTCAGGCACTAGTGTCCATCACTTCTGGACGTCAGAGTGAAGGAGGGGAAGGAGGCAGAGGGTGGGAGGGGGCAATGTTGGCGTTAATCACCACCTGGTGATGAATAGCATCTGATGCCCATCTGTTCTAGACGTCAAAGTGAAGTTGGGGGGAAACTGAAAGTCCTTGTACTTCGTTCATGGTGAACATTGCTTCCGTCAGTAATACATACCTAACTCGTCTGGGTTGTGTGTGTTTTTGGTGTTGTGGGCAGTGTGGCTTGCTTTATTGATTGATACGGATACTTATACAGCGCCTGTCCTCGGTCGGAGACCAGGCTTTAAGCGCTTTACAAACACGGGGTCATTTGCACAACAGGCTGTGGAGGTCTTGAATAGTTTCAGTCCGTTTTACATGTCTTCAGGTAGTCTACTTGTACTGACTTGATCTTCTCGTGAAAAAGAATACAGTGGAAAAATGAGGATTTATTATGGAGGTGGTTTGGGTTTTTTGTGTGTTTTGTTGTTGTTGTTTTCAGAACGGACAGAGAATCATTTAAAGCGGAAATATTTTGATTCACCAGCTCAGTTTGATTAAGCAGATAAACACTCATTTTGAATGTGTCTGGTTAGAAAATTTTGCACAAACACAATACTGTTGATTGATGTGGATACTTATATAGCGCCTATCCTCGGTCAGAGACCAAGCTCTAAGCGCTTTACAAACACGGGGTCATTTGCACAACAGGTTGCCTACCTGGGTAGAGCCGACTGACGGCTGCTACTGGGCGCTCATCATTCGTTTCCTGTGTCATTCAATCAGATTACAGACACGCACACATACACACTCAGACACAATTGTAACATTTTACGTGTATGACCTTTTTTTTAAATTATTTTTTGACTTACTTGTATAAACAAAGTGAGTCTATGTTTTAACCCAGTGTTCGGTTGTGTGTGTGTGTGTGTGTGTGTGTGTGTGTGTCCATGGTAAATTTTAACATTGACATTTTCTCCTCAAATACTTTGTCAATTGACTCCAAATTTGGCATAAAAATATGAAAAATTCAGTTCTTTCCAGTCATCTTGTTTAAAACAATATTGCACCTCTGGGATGGGCAAAAAATAAATAAATAAAAAAGAAGCCAAATTATATGCAAACTGAATTTACTGTTACATTTATATATTTTTTTATTCTCTAAACTTGGCACTCTGATATGATATTGGACACAACAAGAGCAGTCATTTTATACATTTTTTGTTCAAACAGGAACTTCTTTTGCTAAGCATGGAAGTTATATTTCTGGTGCATGTCTTTGCTGCAGATAGTAAATAAAGGGAAATTAATCTGTAATTAATGCTGGGGGGTGGGGGTGGGGGGGTGGGGGGGGGTTAATTTGCTTTAAACTTATCTTTCTCATCTTAAACATTGCATTTCGAAATTATACTCAATACATAAAAAAAAGCTTGTTTGTTTTACTCTCAGTGTACAGGACTTTCACTATGTTCATTCGCCCAAGTGGTCATTTTTTCAGAAAATACTGACTTTATAGATCTATTGGCTGAGCCCTGAAGGTCATGAGTAAAAATCAATTGCCTACACATATTTATACATATTCAAAGCGCGTGCTCATATTCCTCGCGAACGGGAAGGTCGCCATTTTGTTTCAAGTTGTTGACCTGCCCGTTCAATCCTACATTCAATCAACATTACACGATAACATATGATGGAAAGTTGGAGAAGGAGACCGTTAAATATTTATTCAAAGAACGATTTGTGAATGCCCTTATGCCCCAAACTGTCATAAAAATATCCACAAAATCAGTCGGAATTCACAGTTTAAAATAACAAACCATGAGAGTTAATACCTTTGATGAAACGTAAAAATTATCAGTCTTGACTTTTCTCAAAATGAAGTCCTTTTCACTTCATACTACGTTTAGAAGTACATGTACTTGGCTCTACATGTTATTAGTTTAACAAAATACTCAATTTTCATATCAACTTTAAAACTATAAAACTAGAATGAACATAAAAGAGAAATTGAATCGACCGTGTCGTACATTCCCGGCGGTTGTAACTAAATTTGTACATCTATCTAGATCCAGAAAAAAACGGCTAAATGTTGCAGTGTGACTGCGGCGATAGCCACGTCTCCTTTACCGCGGACTTAAAAAGAATTTGTAATTGCCCTTAAAGATTTTTTCAATGCCCAAGATACACCAGAATATTTTGATTTAAACAGCGTTCTCACTGCGAATACTGCAATCGATTTATCGCCCTTTAAAAAATAATTTTTTGAACGTCAGTAAAGGAGCCACGATAGTAAGACAGTTTCCTCACACCCGAACACGCGGAGTTCGAATCTGCCGTCAGCACTTTTTTTTTTTAAACCCGAAGCTTTATAATAACAATTACAGAACACATTTTAACGATTAAGTTTTGTTTTTTTTTTAAGTGTACCACAAGTGAGTCTTGAAGGCCTTACCTCTCTTCTTTTAATTTCATTTACCCCGCCATGTAGGCAGTCATATTCCGTTTTCGAGATTGTGCATATTGGGTATGTTCTTGTTTCCATAACCCACCGAACGCTGACATGGATTACAGGATCTTTAACGTGTGTGTGTGATCTTCTGCGAGCGTATACACACGAATGGGGTTCAGGCACTAGCAGGTCTGCACATACGTTGACCTGGGAAATCTTAAAAATCTCCACCCTTTACCCACCAGTCACCGTCACCGAGATTCGAACCCAGGACGCTCAGATTGATAGTGCAACACTTTAACCATTCGGCTGTTGCGCCCTTCTTCATTTGGTCACAGAGGACTGGAAAGCATTTTCTAATGGACTTCGCCCATCTACACTTTGCTGATATATGTATGGGGTGTCATCTTGGCATCATATTGGTAGCAAATTACATATGTGGAGAATGCATCCGCTTTGGAAAGACGTGGTCCATAAGTGTGACGTGTAGGATGAAAGGTTTTCTTTTCTTTCTGTCCAGTGAGATATCCGTTTTTATCATCCAATTATCGGTCTGCCTTATTCTGTTCTTTATTTCCCAAACTGTATGTGGGTATTTAATGAGTGCTAAATTACTTAGATATGTGTGATGATTTGGTTTGTCGGAATATGATTGTCTATAATACAATTTCTTCCTGGACTGTCACACTGGTTCCTCATTGGTCAATCTGGTCTTGTCGTATAGATTATTTCAAAGTTATACATCATGCATGAGTTCAGTCGGTTCAACGTTACAGTCGTAATCAATTTGATCGCATGTACCCTGATTGTCGCTGATCAGATTATCATCTGCAAACTGAATCCAAATGCTAAATGACACTGGACCCAATACAGAGGCCAGTGTATTCATCTCTGTCTCTCTATGTCTGTGTGTCTGTCACACACACACACACACACACACACACACACACACACACACACACACACCAAAATCACGGAAAATCGCAATAAATCTATAATCCCACATGCATCCACTCATTGTCAGAATCCGTGAAAATGCACGCAGTGAAGTATATCTCATAATGAATGTGGGAGGTTTGTATCAACCGGAAACTGACGCCGTGCATATTCCAAGCAAAGAGAAACTGTCTCTTTCAAAGCCAACGCTCAACGCATAATGAAAGAAGATCTGCTGGTTTTGAGCGTCAATCTTTTACATGATGCAGCGAGTGAGGAGTCCAGTGCACAAATCATTCTCCGAATAAAATATAGTGCACGCTTTCGCTTCCGTTCAATATGTTATTGCGAACAATTACACGTGCGTGATACCGAATATTTGATAGTGTGCGACCTCGCATTTTCCGGTAAAAGACCACTTGGGTGAATGCAGTTTGTGTAAGCCTTCACACTGAGTGCGAAAACACAAAAGCCTTTCCATGCTCACAGTCATAAACTAAACTGAAATAGTTTTGATGAGTGAGATCCGTTTTCAGAAAATTACTACCCATAATATGATTTAGACTAACACCCAATTGTTCGGCAACATTTCAATGTATTTGATAGATGTGTGAGTCAATGTATGCTGAACTATGCAAAAGAAATTCTTATGTGAACAATAAAGATATAACGACTGCTATTAATCAGCATGTCACATACAGGTGTTATATTTTTTTATGAATGCCAAATAAAAATGTATCAGTAACCCTAACCATGGAAACGAATTTTGAGTCCTTCCCAGAGATGAAGTGTCATTACAGTTAATATTATGATGATATGGATACTTATATTGCGCTTATCGTCGGACGCAGACCTAGCTCAAAGCACTTACAAACACGTTCATCATTCGTTTCCTGTGTCATTCAGTTAGGTTTCAGTCACGCACACATATACCTAAACACTCATACATGCATGTAACATTATATTTATGACCGTTTCGCGTGTATTTACCCCAACATATAGGCAGCTTACTCAGTTTTCGGGAGTGTGCATGATGGGCATGTTTTGTTTCCTTAACCTACCGAACGCTGACATGGATTACAGGACCCTTAACGTGCGTATTTGATGTTCTATGTCCATGTACACATGCAGGGGATTCAAGGACTAGCAGGTCTGCAGGTATGTTGACCTCGGAGATCAGAAAGATCTCCACCCTTATCACACCAGGCGTCGTTACCGTGATTCGAACCCGGGACCCTCAGACTGAAGGTCCCAATGCTTAAAGTTAACAATTCCGGTAATATGTGGGCAACGAACTGATTTTGTTCCTGTTTTAAACCAGATTTTTGTGTCATGAGACTGATAATTTCCAGAGAAAATGAATTTGACAAAAAACTTTCCCTGGGCACACACACACACACACACACACACACACACACACACACACACACACACACACACACACACACACACACACATACACACACACACAAACCGAAACACCGTATCATTACATAGTGTGTGAACATACACGTGAGCCAATAGATGACAAATAATAAACAAAAACAAATGAATCAATATATATATATATATATATATATATATATATATATATTCATTTATTTATTAATATGTATGTATCAATGTAGTTTATGAAAACCTCAAGAATCAACGCACTTCCTGAAGCTACTTCACCTGAGTCAGATCTGCATGAGACTCCATCCATTTTAAAAGTTGAGATTCTTTGGCCTTGTTCCTCTTTTCTGCCCAAGTGTTTAATGTATACACAAACGGATTAATAGCAGAGTTTAAAGGTAATACGAATACTGCTAACGCTACATTCACTTCTCCAGGGATTGGAATACCAGCCAGTGCTAATATTCCACACAATCCAATAGGAAACCAGCACAAGAAATCTGTTACTGCGATTGTAATCAACCGCTGAGCTATTGTTATATCTTGTGAGACTTTGGTGGAGTTAGTTTTCAATGTATTTGTCTGTATAGACCAGTAGATGAATGCCTGGCCTACAGATATGAATAAAAAGAGGACAAAATTAAGAACAATCATTACACTAAAAGAGTACAATTTTCCTTTGAATTCCTGTTTCATCACTGGTAGCGGAATACAGATACCTGTCTGGCTGTAAAACTCCCAGTGTGATGTCACTGGAAGTAAAGGCAACAAGGCAAGAAACCAACCAGCCAGCCAGATCAGTAGACATACCATTGTTGCTGATGTTCGCTCAAATCGCAAGGCGCTGAATGGAAAGCAGAGGACGATAAACCGATCTAAAGTGATCAAGCAGATGATTAAAGCAGACACTTCACTGGACGACAGAGACAGAACGCCAGCCACAGTACAGGTCACGCTGTTTTTCCACGTGTCATCATGATGGAGATATCTGCCACGTAACCTTTCATCAGCCACTCCTATGACGGCCATGTAGACACCCATCAGAAAGTCAGCCATTGTAAGGTTGGTAACAAACACACTGAAGCCACTGGAAGAGGTCATGCTGCTTGCAAACAAACGTGCACAGAAACAGAAGACATTCCCAGACACTGCCAGACAGGTGATCAGCCACAGAAACCCACGGTATGTCCATGACTGCAGTAAATCTTCACATGATGAAATTTCGTCTTTGGGGGCAAAACAAGATGAAACATCAAAGTGGTCAGGGAGAATTTCATCGCAACATAATTTATAATTTTGTGCTGAAATGAAACGTAGATGGGAAAGATCCTTAAACATGTCAGATGGAAATGTTTTCACAGGACTACCCTCCATGTACAAGTAACACAGCTGTGGAATATAACGAAATCCACCAGCACTTAGAGTGTGAACGGTCGTGTGTGTTAAATTCAGTTTCTGTAACCTGAAAAAGTATGTAAATGCTTTCGAATCAAATACTGTCAGTGCTGTTTGCGATAGATCTATCATTGTAAGGGCACTATGTTGAAAGGGCACAGAAGATTCAGCACAAACTGATATTATAGGATTTTGAGATAAGGACAATGACCACAAATTTTCTAAACTAAGAAAAGAAGTCATGTTGACATGCTGCAGCTTGTTACTGCTGAGGTCAAGGAATCTCAAATTGATCAACTTCATTTCAGGCAGAAGGGACAGAGAACACCTAGCAAGTACTAGAAAAATAAGATAGGAGTTACTGTTCACATCAGACAGAGTCAGACCTGAGCCTGTGGCATCCAAAGAACGGATCTGAGGGAAGAGTGCTGCATGGAAAGGCTGGACACAGAGAAAGGTGTGAACCTGACAGAGACAGCCTACAGGACAGATAGCGTTGCACCATAATTCATCATCACGCATTGGGCAGTGAGGCCAGCCATCACACACGTGGTCACTGTGTACACATATCATGGAATATCGACACCGGAGAAACCCAGGACATGTCGTCTCCTCACATTCCTCTTCATCCCCACGCTCTACACAGTCATGAAACCCATTGCATCGTGTGTAAACAGGCAGACAGTCGTTGAATCCTCCAGGACAACGGTAATGGGTATCCGGACAAGACTCGCTAGAATTCATCTGGACCGAGATGAAGTGCGAAATTCCATTGAAAATAACAAGGACAGGGGATGGAATTCTCCTCTTTCCGATGCGTTTACTTTTGAAATCAGTACAACCCCTTTCGTCTGATTCGTCCTGACAATGTGACAGTTGGTCACACACGTTGTCATAGGAGATGCACTGACCATTTGCACATGTGAATTCTGTGTTGCTACAAGGATAATTGTTACAGAAATATTCATCACTGGAATCCAGACAGTCAGCAATGAAGTCACATACCAGGGAATATGGCAGAGTGGTTGTGTCTTCACTGCACGTGAATGTGGGGATTAGAGTGACGTGAAGATCTGTGTCATTCAAACCGGTCATACATGATGGCTGATCAGAAACATGACAACGGGATGTGTCCTGTTGACTATGCACTTCATGATTGTTAGAACCACAAGAGAGGCGTTTTTGAATCACATGACCATCGCGACACTCTGTCAGAGAGTATTGCTCCTTTGTGACTGAGACGTGTGTATTGGCTAAAGGAATTCCCTTTGGATGACTGGATTTTTCTGTATTATTGTTTAATTTGACTTCACAAGACACCCCATACTCACGTATAACAGCGTCACAGGAGAAATGAATATTCCTAATTAAAGTCAGAGAAAGGCTTAGACAAGAAATAGACTTCCCTTTGTCAGTAGAATCACTTTCAAATAAGTGGTGATAGACAGTTCTGTCTTCGGTATAATCACTGTGTCTGTACATATTGGGCAGTGCTAGATTGTTTGAATACAGTCCTGTCAGACAACCCATAAAGCCACCCCAGTATATATTTGATTTATTGGCGATAACACCAAGTGGGTCAAACAGACAGGTAGGAAAGCCCAATTTACCACCAAGCGAATTACAATACTCGTTAGCCTTTTTATTCTTATCTGTTACCCATGTCAATTTGTTCAGTTTCTGCACCCTAACTATTTTGTAACACCGGTCACACAAGGCCACCATCCCCTGACAGTCAGCACTGCTGAAGGGACAGTGTCCTGTTTCATCCCGTCCATCTTCACACTCTGTCTTCAGGTTACAATCCATGTGGTGCTGAAAGCTGGAATAGTGCTCCACTGAACAGTTCCACAAGCCATTGGTGAGCTTCCGTGGTGCTTTACTTTGAGGGATATAGGAAACGAAAAACTGAAAGCATTGTGTGTTGGTTAGTTTGACGCAGCTGTAGCAGTCAAAAGAAACAACGAATTGTGTTTCATTAGAATAATGCATTTGGGCAATGTCACACTCCATTCCAAACGAATCCCAGACAAGAATTCTGTTGTCGGATCCACCATGGTAACGATATATATTGATGTACACACCATAAGGCGAAAATGCTTTCAGGCTGAACATGAATTGATGCCTAATAGGCACAGATATTTTGCTCCACATTAAAAGTGTATAATTCTCACTTGTATTTCTTCTCAGTGTGAAGTATCCAGATGACGGTGATGTCATAACAAGAACAACTCCAGGTGCTTCGAATATGATTACATTTTTTTTCTTTTTATATATGCTTTGAATTAAATGACCGTATTTCACATTTCAATATTTCAAACTTAAAGCTTGCTGAAAGCAGCCCAAATTTCACACAGAAAAATGTGATTTGACAAAAGAGTAATGCCATGAAATGCATTACAGTCTCAGTATCAGTAGCTCAATGCAATGCAATTCCATGAAATACAACACAATATAATACAATGCATCTAATATAGCACATAAGCTTGTCAAGATAGAATATATTTAAAATCTGGATGGGAAGGACATGGAGTTCTTTGGATAGAGTGACAGTATCAAAATCTTTAATCATTTAATTTAGATTATTGTAGAACACAGTTGTAACTGTAATAAAAGCAACGTTTGATATATCAGATCTAATATTCATGTTTTAAATTTTTGAAAGCATATCATCTTTGGGACAGTGCTTGTCTATATATTAAAAAAAGAGTAAAATCAACAGTAATTGTAAATATTTAGAATGTTCCGTGTTTTCAGGTTGAAAGGTGTGGACAGGGAGGCTGAGGACATGCACTTTTTCTTCCGAAATCCTGGCTATGATAACAGGAGAGAGAAAAAAGGAATGGGGACAGATATCACACAGCATAACTTTGCACAATTTGCTGTCAGTATCTAGATCATTAGCAATGAAGATGGGTCACAGATTTTGCAAAAGTTCTGGTTCTGTCTCTGTGACGAAACTCAAGGTGCTTGAACAGGAAGGAAAAAAGTACCACACAAATTATGTTTCATCTATTTTTTTTAAAGTCCTGAATTTAAACAACTGGGCATCTGCTTCATCCAGATGAATTGTGAAATGATTGTGAAATCCGAAACTGTGAGGATAAACTCGCAGACATTGACACATTATTTGCAGATAGGAAAGAACGAATTATCACTCTTGTCAGAGAGTGCCTGTTTTATTTTTTCTTATCTTTTCTGAATTGCTACCAGACCTAACTGACCATTTGCTACAAAAGCAGTCAACTTTGTATTTTCAAACAGCTTGGAGTGAAATACGAAACAAATTTAGCATGGAAATGATGAAAAAGGTATGAAATATACATGGTTCAAAATATCGTGGATTTAAAAACTCAGATCATCAAATAAAAATGGAAAAGTATTTCAACAAGAATATATATACGTTTTCCGAAAATCTAGAACATTGTGGTCCAGTGTCAGCTTCATGTGTAGAAATATTATTCTGTTTTGGGAACGCAAAATTCAAAGCTCATAAATAGTTTTCTTCTATTTTTAGTATTCCAAAAAATATTATCGACAACCGAGCAACCTGTATCCACACTGGAAAAATTAAGGTGACTTCACTCTCAAGAGAGACTGACAGCTGAAAGCTGGTGCTGCCGCTTCGGTGAGATTGGTTGTCTGCTCGAACACTTCCGGTTTCGTCTGCTGAGTGAATGGAGCCTATGTAGTTGTCTGCCCCTGTTGTTTACAAGTTACCAGTCCGTACTGATATTTTTGATGGACCATTACTCCATAACTGTGGAGGGGTGACAGCCACAGACCTGAGCTGCCCAGCCAAACTGAATCTTCCTGGCTGGATGGACCCATTATTTTGCTTACGTGGCGAGAGGTGATGGACTGTTATATCAATAGAATCAGCTATTCGGGAACGATACTTTGATAAGATGACCACCTTCCTTCCGTTACATAGTTTGAGGGTTGCTCTCCAAATGTCAGGTGGTTGTAGCGATACATTTTGACACTTGACCTGGAGACACTGGTCAGGTCAGTCATACAAAAGTGGCTTTTTCGATGACACATATAAAGGGCTTGTTCGAAACCATGTTATTACTCTCAGTTACAACAAAAGCTAAAGCAAATTTAAGTTCGAATTGTCAGAGTTTGGAGAAGAAGAAGAAATCAATGCAACCTTAAAGCAGAGAAATCAGCTGTGTTAGATAACAGGGGGCTCTGCTGTCAGTTCACTGATTTTAACTGCAGAAAGCAGTGTTGACTGCAAGTGAGAACTGTGGCTGGTGTGTGTGTGTGTGTGTGTGTGTGTGCACTTAACCCAGTTCAGTTGTTCTGTTCTGTCTGGGTCTTCTTCTTGCCTCATGTGGCCTTGTCTGGTGCTATGTCTTGGGGAAGTTCATAGTTCTGTCACGGGAAAGCCTGGCAGGTTTGAACACTTTAAAAAAACAAAACTATTTCGATAGGCAGTATAATTGACTGACTTGTGAATGTGTCAGTGGATGCATTGCTGAAATTATGTGTTTGCTTCATACGTATGTGTGTCACTGTGAGTGTGCGTAATTTTGAGATGATTATCATTCCTTGTTGTCAGGGAATGTGCTGACATAATCTGTACACATTGTAAAATTATGTGTTATTATATTCTTGACAGTGGGCTCATTCTCTGTGAGCATGGCATGGGTGGATCTATCTCAGTACTGGTTGTGTATTGTGTGCAGGGGATAATTTGTGTGTGCATACAATTACTGTGCGCATTGTGGTACATGATTAGCTATGAAAATTAATGTTTGTTTCAGCCATGTGATTGATTAAACACTGTGGATTGCAGAGACTAGCCAATTCTTGTATCTGAACCCTTGCATGGGGTGGTTAGGAATGAAGCTGACACAAGCAGGCAGAGGCTTACAATACAATACAATACAATACAATACAATACAATACAATACATCTTTGTTCATCCATTTGGAAATTAATTGTGCATCCATACACTCGTCACTCACCCAACACAATATCTCAGACCACAGCCAAGACCAGTACACACACACACTCAGCATGACAAAGGTTGGACCAAAACTATCAAAAAGCTACATATCAAAAGCAAACTACATACAAGCAAGTAACACACGACAGCGGGTTCATTTCCACACGCCCCCCTAATCACCCTCCCTTCCACACACACACACATACACATACACACACACACACACACACACACACACACACACACACACACACACACACACACACACACACACACACACACACACACACACACACACACACACACTGAGTGTTGTTGGGTTTTTTGTTTTTTTTTTAGATAATTTCCCAATAGGCTTCACCTCTGTGTGCCGTTCTCCCTCTGACTCACGACTTCTCAGGATACCTCACGTCAGAAGTAAGACCTATGGACACATATCGTTTTCTTTTCAATCACCAAAGACGTGGAACAAGCTCCCTGACAACCTCCGTCATTCTGATTCCATTGCATCTTTTAAATATCGTCTCAAAACTCACCTTTTCTCTCAGCAATAAGTTCAATTGTGGCAGGTCCACTTCCTTTGCGTTAGCTGTGCTTGACTATGTGTGTATACATATGTATGTGTACATAACTACATGCATGTATATAAATGTGTATTGTGTGTGTGTGTGAGCGCGCGCGCACGTGTATTTATGTAAATTTGTGCCTGCCTATGTGTGCGTATGTGGTGAGGGTAGCTGTTAGATACACACATATGTTAATATGTATGTATGCAGTGTGTGTCAACTCTCTCAACGACGGACCAGGTGAATGAGGAAACCTTTCCCAACGGCTGGTTGACCAAAGGGCAGGGGGAGCTCTTATCCTTGGCTGGAAGTCCTCCTAGGAGACGGAACTCCGAAGAAAAAACCTGCACCTGCCGAGGCCGTCCTACACGTGGCAGTATCTGCACCTGTGAGACTGTGAGCGTTGGTAGGCGAGAGAGTGGGGAAGGGACTGCACAATTCCTCTTCACTAAAAAAAAGTCACCTGTGCTGGTCAGGCAACCAGGCTAATGTCGGAACGACGAGCTAGCTCTTCAACACCCAATGTGGACACACACCAACAGATAAGCCTACCTGCCTACTCATCCATCGGTCCGACAGGATACTCCATCATCATGCAGTGTGTGTGTGTGTGTGTGTGTGTGTGTGTGTGTGTGTGTGTGTGTGTGTGTGTGTGTGTGTGTGTGTGTAGTCACATTTTGATGTGTGTATGTAACATTGATGTAATGTGTTATGTCAACAAAAGTGTTTTTGTAAAGCACCTAGAGCAGATTTCTGGATAGTGTGCTATATAAGTATCCATCATTATGATTATTATTATTATTATTATTATTATTGTCCACAGATCCATCCATCCATCCATCTACCTCTTCAGCTATGTAAGTGTCTACCTACACCTTCAGCTGCTTATTGGATCAGCTTCTGCTGCCACTGGGCTCGACACCAGCTGTTCTTCTCCAACCCCCACCTGCTGTTGCTGACCGCCCCCAGACACCACCACACCTTGAGTCACTGTACCAGCCAGGACCACAGCTGTAGCTGCTCAAGACGTGGGGAGTTGGACCGGGTGCTTCGTGCCTTGGTCAGTTGAGTGCGGTGCGGGGCAGCAGCTGTACGAGCCAAGTACTTTGGAGCGTGGGTGTGTGAACCTCTGATGAACACTTGGACAGTTTGGGGGGCGTTGAAGAGACAGTGGGACAATCAGATGTTTTAGTTTGTTTTATTTTTCTTGGTGGGCATGTGTGTGTGTGTGTGTGTGTGTGTGTGTGTGTGTGTGTGTGTGTGTGTGTGTGTGTGTGTGTTTATGAACATGTTCTTATTTATATTTCTTGTATACATATATATTTTTTTTGTACATATTTGCGTATGGTTAATTCCCCCATTCTTTTCTCTTTGTGAGTGTTTACAATATAGACCATCTTTGTCACGAGGTGACAAGGAGTTGCCACCTTGTGACGGTGGGTTTTCCCATCTTGTGACAGTGGGTTTTGCCACCTTGTGACAGTGGGTTTTGCCATCTTGTGACAGTGGGTTATGCCATCTTGTGATAGTGGGTTATGCCACCTTGTGATAGTGGGTTATGCCACCTTGTGACGGTGGGTTTTGCCATCTTGTGACGGTGGGTTTTGCCATCTTGTGACAGTGGGTTATGCCATCTTGTGACGGTGGGTTATGCCATCTTGTGACAGTGGGTTTTGCCACCTTGTGACGGTGGGTTTTGCCATCTTGTGATAGTGGGTTATGCCACCTTGTGACAGTGGGTTATGCCACCTTGTGACAGTGGGTTTTGCCATCTTGTGACAGTGGGTTTTGCCATCTTGTGACGGTGGGTTATGCCACCTTGTGACGGTGGGTTATGCCACCTTGTGACAGTGGGTTTTGCCATCTTGTGACAGTGGGTTTTGCCACCTTGTGACGGTGGGTTATGCCACCTTGTGACGGTGGGTTTTGCCACCTTGTGACAGTGGGTTATGCCACCTTGTGACGGTGGGTTTGCCATAATTAAATAAATGAACGTGACACAGAAAGGTGCATACACCATGACGTCCACTGACCACAAGAAAAGACAATTATGTGGATTTATCTGCTGAGTTTGCTGTCTACTACAGATGGATAAATGATAAATAAGATAATAACATATTCTCGTATTCAGCTGAATACAAGATATCATAGTACATATGGTGTATTGCCTTTTCCTCGTGAAAAAATGTAAAATACCCACACTTTTTTTTTCTTTCTTTTTCTCATCCCTCGTGCTAATCATCTTGTTCCCATGTGCAGACGTGTAACACGAGCTTGCGTGTGTGAATGTATATGTATCTATATCATCGTAAGTTTGTGTGACTTCATGTATGTCTTGATTTAGTTTATGTACGTAAGCGTCCAGATGCAAAAGGAAAAAAAAATCTTTGTACATTACATAAAGATTGATTGTATGATATTATGATGTAACCCCAGGAATGCAATGTTTCCCCCCCGCTGTTTTTGAGAACACCGCTGTTTGCAGTTTGTTTCTGTAAAAGCTATTGCTGTTTGACACTGTTCACTGCCACTGCCGGGATGATTCACGAGTTCACAAGTGACGATACTTCAATCATGTCAGATATACAGTTAGCTCTGTCCCTCAGAGGTGTTTCAAATGACCCCCAGTTATTGTTTCTGAACAGTTTATACCTTGTTTGTACACGCGAACACATATATACATGGACATGCATACACACACACACACACACACACACACACACACACACACACACACACACACACACAGAGACATATACAGTCAGACATACAAAAAGCTGAAGCACACAGGCATGTCACCACAACAGCACGATCACACAAACACACACACACACACACACTCATTCCGGCGCATGCACACACACACACACACACACACACACACACACACACACACACACACACACGCACGCACGCACGCACACACACACACACTCATGCCGGCGCGTGCACACACACTCATGCCGGCGCATGCACACACACACACACATACACACATACATACACACACGCACACACACTCATGCCGGCGCATGCACACACACACACACACACACACAGAGAGAGTCATGCCGGCACACACACACACACACACACACACACACACGCACACACACACACACACACACACACAAAATAAATATCGCGTGCACACACGCTCACACATATTCATGCATGCACGCATTCACGTGCACAAGCACACACTTCCTGTATGATGTAATGCTTCAAAATGTCAAGACACACTTAAAATAACAGACGCATAAATCATGGCAGAAAGTTAAAACGAGCTATCTGATTTACGACCAAAACTGAATTGTAACAAATAATGTTGTGAAATGGAAGATGGGGGAGACACAGCCATAACACATTATAATATTTGTACAAGGCTTGACTGAATAGACTTATGCTGCCTGAATGTAAGTTCCATAGTTTACATGGCAATCAATATAAAGCCACTATACATACTGTTGAAACATGTTCCCTGTTGAACAAATGTGTTTGGTTCTGTGATAACATTTTTGTTGTTGGTGATTTTAATTTCCATTATAATTCAGCTTCTGATGAAAATGTTGCTTCTCTTTAAAACCAGATACTTGAAACCCATTGTTTACAACAGCTTGTTAAGGCTGCCACCCACTGGGTCATAACAAACAGTGAGAACAGTGTGACAGATCTTCTTGCTGTTGACATACTCATCTCTGACCACTCTGTGATATCTTTTAATCATAAGCTCAAAAAGCCTGTAAAGATAAAGAAAAATGTGTACTCACGCAATTACGGATCTTAAAATGTTAATTTTTTGAAAGCTGATGTTTCTGAAGTATTTGCAACCAGTCTCTATACCAGTGACCTGATCACATTCTACAACACTTCCCTGCAGGACCTTGCTTGATAAGCATGCCCCTCTCACAATGCGTGTTGTGTTTGATCGTTTACGTGCACCCTGGATGTCTCTTGAAATCCAGATGGCAAAACAGCAGCGTCGCTCTGCTGAGCGAAAATGGCGAAAGTTTGGTCTGGAAATTTTTTTTAACAGATATATGCTCATTTACGCAATGTTGTCAATCAAATGATCCGCGATGTTGAAAAGAAATACCTGTGCGACAGAATTACTGTCGCTGATTCCTCCAGAGTTCTGTTTCGCTTGGCCAATCAGATAATGGGGAAGGATGTCCGAACTGTTCTGTCTAGCAACATACCTGCTGAAAATCTAGCTGATAAGTTTTTTGATTATTTCACAACTAAAATGGAGATGATTTGAAGTAGCTTAGATTCTCCTACTGATTTTGGCGAACCTGATACTATTAATGTAACACAGTTCACTACATTCTAGACAGTTACCAAGGAACATGTCAAAGAAGTCACCCTCAAGATGCCAAAGAAATCGTGCAGTCTCGATCCTATCCCACATCTTATATTTTACCAATTTAGAAGAATTACTATCAACTATAAACAATATCAGGAATATATCATTGAACTCAGGTATTGTCCCACAGTCCTTCAAGCATGCCTTGGTGTGTCCCCTTTTGAAGAAAGCTAGTCTCGATCACGAAAAACCTGAAAAACTATAGACCAGTATCAAACCTCCCATTTCTGTCTAAAGTTCTAGAACGTATTGTGGTTAGCCATCTTATGAAACACCTTGAGATCCACAGTCTCCTGGAGCCATTTCAGTCAGCATACAGAAAGGGACACAGCACGAAAACGGTCTTACTGCGTGTGGTCAATAACCTGTTGCTAGCATCTGATGCAGGCAAGATATCCATTCTGTCACTGCTGGACCTTTTTGCAGCATTTGATAGACCATGACATTACGGACTCAACGGTACTGTTCTGAAATGGTTTCATTCCTATTTATCGGGTCGCACACACTCTGTCCTTGTAAATGGAAACCAGTCTGTTTCATCTGTGCTCAGATATGGGGTATCACAAGGTTTCGTCCTTGGACCGGTACTTTTTACAATGCACACATAATGTCTAAGTTTGATCATCCAACAGTCTGTATCTCACTATCATCTGTTTGCTGACGATTCTCAACTGCATGATTCTACTGTTCCCTTGAAATTCCATGTTTGGCTTCTAAATCTAAAACTGGTATTGAAAATGTGGCAAAGTGGATGAAACAAAACAGACTAAAAATGAATGACGACAAAACAGAACTCATGTTGACTGGTAATAAAAATAAGCTCAAGCAGATAAATACAACGTCTATCATTTGTTCTGGCACAGAAATATCTTTCTCTAGTTCTGTCCGCAATCTTGGTTTCTACCTGGATTCATCCCTCATGATGGAAACTCATGTGAACCACCTGTGTAAAGTTCTTTACTTTCAGCTTCGTAAGATAAGTAAAATCCGCCCCATTCTGTCTGTTGATGCTGCCAGCAAACTTGCTGCTGTCTTCATTTTATCCCACAAGTAGATATTTCTTTATTTGGATGGTTGTTCGTGGACATTATGCAGTAAGTGATGACGCCTAAGTAGAAACCGTTCTCTGAATAAGATTTAGCAGCCACCTGCACCTCCTTTTACAAATATGGTATCGCGAACTGTCGATGCGACCTACGCACTGATAATGAGTATGCATACACGGGAGTGACTGATGGTGCCATTTACTGACTTTGCATGTGTGTGTGTGTGTGTGTGTGTGTGTGTGTGTGTGTATCACTACCAGGTTGGTCCTGGGGAGATCATTCACGCAATGTCAACAACATCAGCCCAGAGTTTCACTGCAGCTTGGTGAAGTGAGCTATCGGCACAATTGTTCACTGAACACAGCTGTTTGAAGATTGAAGGTGTAGAGCTGGCGTGAGGGAGGGTGTGGTTTAGAAGGGGAGAACAAAAGCCAAGGAAAACAAGGGAAAGGGAGACAGGGAAATTATGATGAAAGGAGTGGATACCGATGACCAAGCTGGGCTTCAAGTAGGCTTTAACTCAAGCTGATATCGAACCGTTTCTGATCACACTCGATGGTTGACTCCCTCTCTCTGAATTCTTTTCTCCAATGGTTATCACAGCTGTACAGGTGAAGTCTGATGACCAAAGTCTTGTGGGTGCTACAGACGTGCTTTTGTTGTTGGTGTTTGTTCTTTATTTGGCGTCACACTTTTATAGCGGATCACTGTGAAATAGATCCTAGATTTATAACACCGTGTGTGATGTGCACACCACACTGCACCACACCACACAGCACTTCATGGCCATAATGACGATGCAGATAGCTCTTCTAATGATCAAATGTAAGTGTTAAGGGAGACGAGGGGTGAGGAGGGAGGGGGCAGTATCCTCCACTGGTTAGTATGGACTATGGCGACTAAGCGTTCGAGAAAACGTGGGGAAACATCCAACGCTGTCTCTCCCTTGAAGTTACAGGATGGGACTGCAAGAAAGCGTGGTCATTCCCCATGTTTTCTCGCAAAGCGTGAAAAAGAGTCAGAAGTCCCCCTTATCTTAAATGTTGAGAAAAGACAAGATACCAACCCAAACAAAGAAAATGGCAAAGAATCTTTGTATACCTTCTTTAATTAGGATTCAAAATATTTTTTTTTTTTTATAGATAATATAGCTACTCCTCTAGAGTTTGATTTGTGGGAAGCAAAGTAACATTTGTATCCCCATTCAGATCAAACATATTGACTACACACACACACACACAGAGACAGAGCCGTGGGCTAATCCGCACGCTCCGGAACACAAGAAAACCTTGTATTGTTTGAGGTGGAAATGCGCGTTTGATCCGCCAGTCACAAATTGTCGAAAGAAATGGACTTGCCCGGAGTGACCTCCTAAAATAGTTCACCAGAACGTGCTTTTGACATTTTTGTTACAAGTTAGTAAAGCCGGAAAGTCGCGACAAACATAGAGTAAGTTTGAAACTTTGACAGATCTAAATAATGATCTTTAAACAATGAAATAAAGATGGATGTGGGGTGTTGAAGATAGAATCGTTTCGTTTGCAGCACACAACTTGGGTTCGAAAAACACTGGTACCAGATGGTGATAAAAAAATATATGTTTCAGATTCATATCAGTACTGTTAAATCCCCCCCCCCCCCCCCCCCCCCCCCCCCCGCCCCTCCCTTCCCTTTGTCACTTCTGATTTTGTTGTTGTTCAGCAGGAATCGCACATAAACCTTGGCTTTCCTTGTTGGTAGAATCAAATTCTAGGATGAAGGGTGCTTGCCTGGGGTGAGTTCCTTTGAACTTTTGGCATGGTAACCTTTGAACTTTTGGCATGGTGGCCAAGTTGTCACCACGGCTGCTGCTGGTGATGGCTGGGGGATCCGGTCTATTGGAGAAGTACTGAGAATATATATCCCACCTGGCATACGCGTTCAAAAGCAAACCTGTGTGTATCTTCTAGATCCTTCTGGTCCGGTTTAGATTCTTTGTCAGTACTTCTCCGGCAGACTGGATCTCTCGGCTATTGCCTGCAGTGGCTGTGGTGATGGTTTGGTTGCCGTGCTGGGGGTTCAAGGGACCTCGTCTTGTGTAAGCTCCTTTCGTCCTTGTCCCGTTCTGTAGCTTGGGGCGCCGTTTTTCAGTCTTCATGTTCAAATATTACAATTCCTGATGCCCTGTTTGGATTTTTTAATAACTAGTTTTCTTTTGTGATTCTCTGATGGAAGAAAATACACTCTGGCTTGCAGAATGTTTTTTTTCTGTGTCTCAGAGGGATGCCTGAGGGTTTCTGCCTGCTGTTGAACAACTTCATCACCAAATGAAAAAGAAAAGAAAATGACAAAGGAGATGTTTTAATTGAAATACGAGGGACTTAACACACTTCTCACCCACACCCCCTCACTCACCCCACCCCTATCCCAAAACAGGAAATGAAAAAAGAACACTGAAACAAATGCTGAAAATATGAACTGAAACTCCAGTGGCTGAACAATGAGGGGCAGTTCCATAGCTTACTGATTGGCTGCTTGCTGACTGATACAATCGGCATCAGTGAGTTCATTGCTGACTGTCTCAATGAGTTGGTTACCTGTTTACTTTTTCTTTTTCTTTTTTTTTTCTTTTTTTTATTTTTATATATACAATATGCCTCATGTCGTAGATGATGTGTTGAAGAGTGCCTCCACAGCCGTGTTTAAAAGCCTGTGACTGAAACTGGATTGAAACTGTCTTGTTGTCTTTTCTGATTTAATCACAGGTAAGACAGTCCACAAAAATATCCAAACCAACTCTACAACGCTCAGGGCCATATGTCCAGGTATTGAATATTTTATGGATCAAAACAAAACACAGTACACAGTCCTGCAGGTCAATGTTTCAGACTGTGACAAACATGGGGATTATGACATGCAGGACACAGGAGTGGTGTATGGTATGTGTGATGACTTTACTTCTTTCTGCAGAATACATGTGGAGGTCTCACGAGATATGCTTGTCCGAGTTCATTCACAACGCTTAACATATTGGTGTGATGCCAGTTACTGGCGAACAAATATACAGTATGAATTTGAGCGCTTTGCGGTGATCTGTATGCATCATAGCCTTGAAGAACTATTTTTTCAATCATTTGGAAATGTTTATGTGGAGCATAGCAACACTCCGTTCGTTAACCTTAATATTGTGCAAAGGAAACAAGCTTTTATTAAGAAAAACGTGTTGAAGCATACTGGATATTTAGTAGCACCACATGGTGAATATGGTTCTCTAAAAGAAATAGTTTGCAGTGCAGAGCTGAAGGGACCCTCTGATCACGCTATTTCGATCAGTGTACAACAAGTCTACTCTCCTAAGCTTAGTAGAGTGTACACACGTCCTACACTACAGTACCGAAAAACAAATGCAACTCAACAGAGTTTACAGAGTTGGATCATTGATCAGTTCCCACTCGCTGAAATCTTTTTTTCGTCGTACCTTTATGTTCAACTTCGTGTCACGAAAATGAGTCAGAGTATAAAACTATATTTTACTACATCTTCTCAAACTACGCTGCCCTATAAACTGTCAAGTGGCTTGTTCAATTGTTCTGTGACTGTCTATTCCGAATTTCAAGATCATCTAGACTGCAACCTGAAGACAGAGTGTGAAAGTGGTCAGGATGAAACGGAACACTGTCCCTTCAGCAGTCCTGACTGTCAGGGTCTGGTGGCTTCACATAACAAATGTTTTAAACTTGTAATATTTGACGAATATATCAATCTTGATGTGATAAATTTTAAGTGCAGAAGTTTGAGTGGACAAACAGCCTCAATTAAAACAAGAAAGGAACTAAAAGACGTTTCACACATTTCAAAATTCTTTTATGAGTTTGATTTGTGTTTGGGTTATACAGCCGGTTGGAACATTGTACCCTTCATGTACAGCAAGTTTTCTAAATGGTCTGATGGCACGTTGATTTACAATATAAACCACTTTAGAGCAATGCATCCACGCAATCCTTCCAAAAAATATATGTTTACAAAATTTTGTTCCATGACACTTTACTATCACGTTCCTGTTAAAAATTATCAGGTATGTTCAGTATCATTATGTGAAATACAACCACATTCTCTCAGACCTGTTTTCCCTCAAAATACAGTAGCCAAGTTACCATCATCACAGTCTGTCTTCACAAGCACACGCCAGGTTTTATTTCTTTGTTCAAACAAACAACTGTCACACGCATTTTTGTTTTCCAATCTCCAAAGTAACTGTGGAAAAGAAAGGTACTCACAAAGTCACATGTTTACGAACGCGAGCCACAGGCATGACTATCACAAGGATCTACCTAGGATGGTAGCTACAGATACACATGACATGTTCAGATGTGATGATGATTTCACAATAGTTCATTACACTTTCGTGTGTGACTTTAGACAGGACTGCCCAGACAACAGTGATGAGTCATTCTGTGAACCTTTTTCACATAACGGTTTCACGTGTTTTAACTCTCAACATGTAAGGCGCAGTCATGTTTGTAATGAATTCCCTGACTGTGTTGATGATTCTGATGAGGTCAGTTGTCCAACGGAAGAAACACTGCATTCTCCATTCAAAGAAATTCTTCGGAAGCAACGATTTTACATCAACTTAGATGGAACAGGTTACTTTACGCAACAGGAGATGAAGATTGAAGACACTTGTCCCGACACTCATTATCGTTGTACAGCTGAGTGGTTGTACTGTCTTCCAATCTACACTCGATGCAATGGATTTTCTGACTGTGTGTATGGAGAAGATGAGCTAGATTGTGAGACAGTGGCCTGTCCTTACCTCTACCAATGTAGAGATTCAAAAGTTTGTGTGCATGAATATCATCTGTGTGATGGCTGGGGTCAGTGTCCAAAGCGGGATGATGAACTGATGTGTGACATGATTTGTCCTGAGGGGTGTCTTTGTCAAGGTCATTCTTTCTGGTGCAGTCAGCATTTTCCCGTTCACCTCTTCATTCCACTTCGCTACGTGGATGCTACAGGGTCAGGAATGTCACTGACAGATTTCACACATAGTGTACATCTCATTCATCTGACTCTGTCACACTGTTCGTTGTATAATGTATCGGGTGTAAAGATCACCAACCTGCAGTCCCTCAATCTTGACAACAACCATTTCAGGTCCCTTGATGTGACCGTTTTCCTTCAGCTGGCTAATTTGAGAATAATATCTTTAGCAAATAACCCGCTAAAGGAAATAAAAAGCAAATTGTTGAGGTGCGTACATTATACTCTGAAACATGCAGACATGTCAAACACATCTCTTGAAATACTTGATACCGAAATATCTGTTTACCTACCCCGTTTAAAGTGTATGAATTTGTCCTTTTCATCCTTGAAAACCATCGGTATAAGAGGTTTTAAAAACATGCCTGAATTGACTGAATTGGATATGAAGAAGAATCCACTGATAAATTTTCCTCTCGATTTGATTTCATCAGCATTTCGTTTGAATCATATCTTGTCGTCAGATTACAGGTTTTGTTGTGATAATATTCTCCCTGAACAGACAAGCGAAATGAAATGTGTGGCACCTCAAGCTGTGCTTCCTTCATGTCGAGGATTGATGACATCGACATTACACACGATTTTCTTCTGGATTATATGTGGTATTGCTGTTGTAGGAAATGTTCTTTGCTTTCTGTCTTTGTCTTTTATCAAGGAACTATTTGGAAGGATTTTTCTCATAACCATTGCCCATTTAAATGTTGCGGATATATGTATGGGAAGTCATCTTGGAATTGTCTTGGTAGCAAATGAAATCTTTTATGGAGACTACATCAGGTTTGAAAAGTTATGGACGGAAAGTATGATGTGTAAAATGAGTGGATTTCTTTTCATTATGTCCAGTGAGGTGTCAGTTTTTATCATCTTCATCATTAGCTTGGATCAGAGTATCGTTCTTTATTCCCCAAACAGATCCTGTGCATTTAATAAAAGTTCAATTTCTTTAAATTGTGCGGCGATTTGGTTTGCTGGATTCTCCCTGTCTCTCATACCATTTCTTCCTGGACTGTCACACTGGGGCCTCTCTGGTCAGTCTGGGCTGTGTCGTCTGGCTTTATTTCAGCGTTACAGGACTCATCAAGAGTTCAGGTGGATTAATGCTATTGTGGCAATCAATTTCATTTTCAACATAACTATTGTAGCTGGTCAAGTTATCATCTGCAAACTGACACCAACAAACAGAATTGCATTGGAACCCAAAAAGAGGTCAGTGTATTCCTCAGTCTACCTGATGAGAAAAGTGGCTGTCATGTCTGCTGTTTGCTGGATTTCATTCGGCCTGGTCATGGTGATGTCAGCAGGTGGTGTCACTGTGTCAGACAAGATCTATGGAACCCTGGTTGTGTTCATGTCACCTCTCAACGCTGCCCTCAATCCACTGTTTTACACGTGGACTGTAGTGACACAGCGACGGGAGGCAGCACTGGAGGAAAAAATGTTAAAATTGTTGACATCACGACTGAACAATATGCGAAAGTAAAACCTTCATTTAACATTTGAATAGATACTATTTCTACAATTAACAGGCAAATACATATGTATCAGGTAAATAAACTATGCCTTCACATAACTGGCAAATCAAATATGTAACTTCAACTGAAAAGTAAAGAAGCTGCACAGTTCTCCAACTGAGTTTCTGTTTAATGTTAATTAAACTCTATGTTTTCAAGCCATAGTTAGATATACTGAACATCTTCAGCTAGCAGGTGATTGAACTATATGTCAGCCAACAGGTGACTGAACTGAATGCATTTATATAAAAGGTGAAATAACTATATGTCTATATTATCTTCTATTAACAAGAAAATAGGTTATATATATATATATTTGTATTTCTTTTTATCACAACAAATTTCTCTGTGTGAAATTCCGGCTGCTCTCCCCAGGGAGAGCGCATCGCTACACTACAGCGCCACCCATTTTCTTGTATTTTTTCCTTCGTGCAGTTATATTTGTGTTTCCTATTGAAGTGGATTTTTCTACAGAATTTTGCCAGGAACAACCCTTTTGTTGCCGTGGGTTCTTTTCCGTGCGCTAAGTGCATGCTGCACACGGGACCTCGGTTTATCGTCTCATCCGAATGACTAGCGTCCAGACCACCACTCAAGGTCTAGCGGAGGGAGGAGGAGAAAATATCGGCGGCTGAGCCGTGATTCGAACCAGCGCGCTCAGATTCTCTCGCTTCCTAGGCGGACGCGTTACCTCTAGGCCATCACTCCACATCTTTCCATCTTGGCCTAGAGGTCCAAAGGCCCCAGATCAGCTTCACAGATGAAGGGCTATACGTATACTACGAGTCCATGTGGGCCGATCGAGGGCCATTGATCTTGATCCTGAATAACGCGGTTGTCTTATCAGTGATGGAGTGATAAGACGGAGGACTCACTTCAACAGGGTGGGGCGGGTGGCTGTGTCGTAAAACATGGGTACTTCAACGTCAAGGGACTGCTGCCTGGGTGAAACGCGTTCGGATGGCTGAGTCATGAAATATGGAGCTTATGGTTGACAGGAACTTAGCGAGGCTTGTGTGTTAGTGTGTCATTGTGTTAGTGTTAGTAGTGTTAATGTTAGTGATAGTGTGTGTGTGTGTGTGTGTGTGTGTGTGTGTGTGTGTGTGTGTGTGTGTGTGCACAAGTGGCAAAAAGCACACATTAACAAAACCACACACACACACACACACACACACACACACACACACTGACCCAACCACTCATACACACACGGAAATACCCCTTGACAAGGCAACAACCTTTAGTTTGAGAGAACTTGCATCACACACACACACACACACACACACATGTGCGAAGAAAGCTGTATTTTCCAACGAACACTTATCTCTTATGTGTTGTTTTATCACGTGCAGAGGTATGTGATTATGTACCATAGTATAATCTTATGTGTTGTTTCATGTGAGACGCTTTGAGCCCATTGCATAGGGAGTTTAATAATAATAATAATAATGGTATTTTTTTATATAGCGCTGAATCTTGTGCAGAGACAAATCAAAGCGCTTTCGCACCAGTCATTCACACGCATGCATAACTCTAAAACTGTAGAAACTAAAAAACAAGGAAGGGCATGCAAGGGAGGCTATTTTTGGAAGAGGTGGGTCTTAAGGCCAGACTTGAAAGAACTGAGTGTGGAGACCTGACGAAGCGAAAGAGGAAGCTCATTCCAATCGCAAGGTCCTGAGACAGAGAAAGAACGGCGGCCTACAGTCGAGTGTTTGAATCTGGGTATGCGTAAACAGAATGGATCCGAAGCCGATTGTAGTGAGCGAGATGGAGTGTAGAGGTGAAGTTTGCGCCATAAAAGTACTATCCTTTATCATTATTATTATTTCTATTATCATGATTATTATCATTATAAACCCACCCTGATTCAAAGGAAGAACATGTGTCTGTTCAAGGTTACTTGCATGGTTTCTCTCTGCTATGTGTTTCATGAGCTTACCAGCGATGCTTTGCTCCTGTAATGATGTGGTAGACGATCACCTGACGACGATCCTTTCCTGGTTTTGGCAGGGACTTTACGAAGCTGTCTTTTTCCGAGAGAGTCAGCTTTGCTGCGTTTTGCCAATACTTGGATCAGATCAGCTACTGAAATTTCATCATAAGATCCAGTCTTCAAAAAGAGTTTTGCCTAATTTGTCTACATTGTCTTCTGTATTTCTATATCTTCTGTATTTTTCTTTTCATTCATTCGTTCATTAATCAATTAATTAGTTAATTAATGCATTCATTTACTTATCTATTCATTCATTCATTCATTCACTTATCTATTTATTCATTCATTTGTTTATCTATTGATTGATTGGTCATTTATTCGATTTTTTCGCTTCTTCTGTCTTTTCTATAGTTATTTTTCGAAAAGAAATCCACATAATCATTTCTACAGCAATCTGAACATTTTAACCATTCATTCTGTGGATGTATCACTGATATTCAAGAGGCACAACATGTGTGTGTGCTAGGTTTTGACATCATTCATTTGTGCTTCCACTGCATGAATGTGCACTCTTTCTTTTGGCGTTTGTTTTTTATTTAAAAAAATAAAATAAAATAAATAAATAAAAGACTTCCCACGCTCTCTCACACATTGTAATCGTGAAGAGTAAACGTTGGCGGGAAACGACTACACTTTCTCGCAATCCCACTACGTTAAAACTCGATCCTTCGGTGATTCTTCCTTTTCTTATTCAGCTCCATATGTCTGTCACAGTTTACCTCACGATCTTCGCCACTCTCTTTCATTTCAATCTTTCAAAACTGGTCTGAAATTTTTTTTTTTTTGAAAACGCCTATCCATAGACCTTCCATACTTCTTCAGTTATAAGCCATGCAAACTCTCTCTCTCTCTCGTTCGTTGTGTGTGTGTGTGTGTGTGTGTGTGTGTAATTATGTAATACGCGTAGTGTCTGAATCTGTTTTATATTATTGTGCGCTAAATCATTATTTTTCTTCTTCGTTCTTTTTGTGAGTTATTGCGTGTGTGTGTGTGTGTGTGTGTGTTTGATATTCATTGTTAAGCGCTTTGATCTCTCTTTATGGGAGGAAAGCGCTCAACAAATGTTTCATTATAATTATTATTATTATTTCTCCCAGAAGTGAGTGGGCATTCATCCCAAACGCAAAAATAGGACAAATTAACTGTATTAAAACAAACAAACAACAATAATAACAAAACATAAGCATGTTGACTCACAGAGATGCACCGTGTCTGTCGAGATAAATCAGAAAGCATTCACTGTGATTTTCAGGCGGTTTTCATATCGCTGGATAAATGCCTGTCTTGTCTTGTCTTGAAGGTGGCAGAATGGTTAAGACGCTCAGCTGCCAATACAGTCCGTGAGGGTGTGGGTTCGAATCCCGCTCTCGCCCTTTCTCCTAAGTTTGACTGGAAAATCAAACTGAGCGTCTAGTCTTTCGGATGAGACGATAAACCGAGGTCCCGTGTGCAGCACGCACTTGGCGCACTGAAAAAGAACCCATGGCAACGAGAGTGTTGTCCTCTGGCGAAATTACGTAAAATGAAATCCACTTTCATAGGTACACAAATATGTAAGCATGCACTCAAGGCCTGACTAAGCGCGTTGGGTTATGCTGCTGGTCAGGCATCTGCTCAACAGATGTGGTGTAGCGTGTATGGATTTGTCCGAACGCAGTGACGCCTCCTTGAGAAAGTGAAACTGAAACTGATTGTCTTGTCTTGGGTCCACTTCACTCCAGATCAACACAGCTTCAGTCGGCCTCTCCTTCAGTGTTGTGGTGATCTCGTGGTGTTGATGGTGGTGGTGGTGGTGGTGTTCGTGGTGGTAGCGGTGGGGTGGCACACACAAACACACACAGCATGAACCAGTGAACACCGTCCCCACAAACACACATACAGAGACACACACACACACACATGCACACAACATACACGCACGCGCACACAACAATCACCGATGGACACCCCACCCCTCCACACACACACACACACACACACACACACAAACAAAACAGAGTAAGGCTTAGTTTCCATTCTTTTTGTATTTTTTTCCATTGGTTATAATGTAGGTATGTGTGTGTGATAATGACAACATCAGCAACAATAACAACAGCAATAATAATAACAATAACCACACACTGCTTAACAGCAGCAGCACCAGTCCCAAAAAACGGCTCAAAGCAGAAAGAAGAACAAGAACACAAACAACTAACAACAACAGTTGTAGCAACAACAGCAACATCGACAGCAGTGGAAACAAGTCTGTTTTCTTGCTTAAGGGCAATTATATAATTTTGTAACCCTATGGGTGTATCACACAAGAGAACAACATCATCAGCAAATACCATTAAGAACAATTGTGTTGCGCCAGGTATCATTTGTATTCCATGTCTAGCCTTCTTTGATAACTCCACTGCCAATTCATTGATGAAAAATGACTGCCACAAGGGTCTCCGCTCTCTCCTGTCCTCTACAACGTCTACACGAAGGGCCTTGCAGACTTAAACAACAATGGAATAGCTCGGGTGCTTGCCCTTGCGGATGATGGCCTGGTTTTCAAAACTTCGGAAATGCTCAGGCTCAAAGAACTAAAGCCGTCCAGAAACAACGAAACAATATTGCTCAGTGGTGCAAAGACACAGGATCTTCCATCAATCCAGCAAAAGCCCAAACGTTGCTGTGCACCCTCAACAACAGAACCGCGAGCAAATCACCACCACCTGTGTCATCCGACGGGATTCAGATCGAGAAAACCGAATGCCTAAGCTACCCAGGAATACAGTTCGACAGGATGCTGACCTTCAGAAAACATACGGAAAATACTGTTCTCAAATGCAAAAGGGCCTTTCAGTCTTAAAAGTAATGGCAACCAAAGGTATTGAACAACGCCACGTATTCCTGCTATACCAATCACTCGTCCTCAGTGTGATCGACTATGGACTTGGAATAACAACATCATCTCAAAGCAACCTCATAAAATTAGAAAGAGTTCAAAATGAAGCTATGAGGCTGATCCTTGGAACAACAAAAGACACGCCCACGGAAACCATGCGATACCTGCTTGACCTTCCTTCAGTGCAGGCCAGAAACAAGTTAGAACAGGTTAAGACCTACTTAAAAGCACTAGAAAACCCCAAAACCCACTGCATGACGCAGTCAAAGAACCAAAAGGCAGCCGCCTAGGACGAGGAAGATCATGGATGGGACAAGCAGAAGACACAATCCAGCTAGTATGCCGACTACAAGACCTGAAAGAAACAAAAGAATGGGAGAAAAACCCCGAAAACCTCAACCATCCATTCAACACAGCCGTTTCACCCACTCTAGGAAAACATTGTCGGGAATGGCCAGAGGGCAAAACTGATGCGGAAGTGAAGCTACTCAGAGAAGAAAACAGTAAAGAAGAGGACATCATCATATACACCGATGGCTCAGTCACCAAAGACCAATCCGGTTGGGGATTCACTGCGAAACAAAATGGAAACACAATTAGGGAAGAGAATGCTGCCTACAAAGTCACAACCTCCAGCCTAACGATGGAGGTTGAAGCTGTGACACATGCCCTCCAGTGGCTATCGTCTATCCATATGCCCGCAAACCAACATGCCATGATTCTAACCGACTCAATGAACCTCATACAGAAAACTGAAAATGGAATGGGAAGCCCAGAGTGGCATAAGGCAATGCGCAACTTTCAGATTAAAAAATTTACATGGTCATACTGCCCGGGACATGCAGGTGTTAAGGGAAATGAGCGAGCTGACAGACCTGCTGGTAACTCAACAACGAACGGTCTACATCTAGGAAAATCGGAAATCCTCAGAAAAGTCAAAGAATATCAAAAAGAACAGGTACAAGGCCATCACACCATCGATCGCCTCAAAGAAATAAAGGCAGAGAGAGGGAGCGGCCGTAAGTCTAGCATGAAAGGTAGACCACGATGCTTTGCAAATCAAACAAATATCGGCATCATTTCCAAACCAACATTGCGCAAATTTATGTGGGCTTTTCCAAATACAATAGACTGAGCAACACACTAGACGCCACGTTCTTGGCATCAGAGATCTTTTCCCATCCCTCTTGTGGCCAATCAGTGGCAGCCTCTGTGCGTGTGTGTTTGTGTGTATGTGTGGGTCTGTGTGTTCGTGGTGGTGGGGGGGCCGGGGGGGGGGGGGGGGGGTAGAGGATGAGGTATGTGTGTGTATGCATGCCTACACTGTGGGAGTAACGGAATATTGGAACGTGCGGGTGTGCATATTTGTATTTGTATATATGTGTGTGGGGTTGGGGGTGGGGGATATGGGCGCATGTGTGTGTGCTTCTACAAGTAAGTGCGCCTGTGTGTGTGTGTGTGTGTGTGTGTGTGTGTGTAAGAGAGAGAGAGAGAGAGAGTGTGTGTGTGTGTGCGCGCGCGCGCGTAACCGGCAGCATGAAAACCTATCACCGTTTCAAAAAGCGTGGAGAAACACACACGAGCACTGACTGCCACTGGTGCAGTTAATTTATTATTTTTGGGGGGCACACACGTAATAACTGTCGCCAGCACATCATCATTATCGCCGGGTGCAGGTAATGGGGATCCCATTGCCAGAATCAGTAACCGAGGTCTGGACCTCATGGGTTCTGCTGTTTTCCCATGGACGAGACTTGGCGAAGTGATAGTCACGATCCTTAGGGGAGAGGGGATGGGGTGGGTGGATCGGGGGGGTGTAGTAGGAGGAGGGGGAGGAGTGGGGGGGGCGGTCAGGAGGGGCGGGGGGGCAGCCTGAACACAGCAAGGCAGACGTTGAAGAGCATCAGACACTGCAGAGTGGTGTGGCAAAGCAGGGGCAGGAAGGGACATGGGCAGTGAGTGTGTTGTGTTGTGTTGTGTTGTGTTGTGTCGTGTCGTGTCGTGTCATGTCGTAGCGTTGTGCTGTGGCCTGTTGTGCCGTGCCGTGCCGTGTCGTGTCGTGCTGTGTTGTGTTGTGTTGTGTTGTGTCGTGTCGTGTCGTGTCATGTCGTAGCGTTGTGCTGTGGCCTGTTGTGCCGTGCCGTGGCGTGTCGTGTCGTGTCGTGTCGTGTCATGTCGTAGCGTTGTGCTGTGGCCTGTTGTGCCGTGCCGTGGCGTGTCGTGTCGTGTCGTGTCGTGTCGTGTCGTGTCATGTCGTAGCGTTGTGCTGTGGCCTGTTGTGCCGTGCCGTGCCGTGTCGTGTCGTGTCGTGTCGTGCTGTGTTGTGTCGCGTGGAACTGTAATGTGTCGTATCTTGTCGTGGGTATCGTGTATTGTGTTGCGTTGTGTATTGTGACGCGTCATGTCCTGTCCTGTCGTCTTGTGCTGTGTCGTGTTGTGTCGCGGTGTAATGTGTTGTGTTTTGTCGTGCTGTGCTGTGCTGTGCTGTGCTGCGTTGTAATGTGTTGTGTGGTATGGTGTGGCATGGTATGGTATCGTATCGTGTTAATCTCTGTCACAACATACTTTTCTGCGTGAAATTCAGACTGCTCTCCCCACAGGTGTAGTTCTTGTATTGTATTGTATTGCATTGCATTGCATTGCAATGTATTTATATTGCGTTGCGTTGCATTGCATTGCATTGTATTTGTATTGCATTGCATTTGTATTACATTGTATTGTTTCGTATTCCATTTATATTGTATTGTATTGTATTTGTATTTCTCTTTTTATCACAACAGATTTGTCTGTGCGAAATTTTGCCAGGAATAACCCTTTTGTTGCCGTGGGTTCTTTTACATGCGTTAAGTGCATGCTGCACACGGGACCTCGGTTTATGGTCTCATCCGAATGACTATCGCCCAGACCACCACTCAAGGGCTGGTGGAGGGTGAGAAACTATCGGCGGCTGAGCCGTGATTCGAACCAGCGTGCTCAGATTCTCTCGCTTCCTATGCGGACGCGTTACTTCTAGGTCATCACTCCACGAAAGCGGATCTTTTCATTCTTTTAGAATTTAGCAACGGACAGAGTTTTTTGCTGGCGTGGGTTCTTTTACGTACGCTAAATGTACACGAAACCTCGTTTTATCGTTCCAACCGAAAGACTAGTACCCAGACCCCCACTCAAGGTAAAGTAGTGGAAGTAGGAGGAGGGGTACGGATTGATGGCTTGGGCGAAGGGGGGGAGGCGGGGGGGGGGGAGATAAACAAAAAGACAGGTCCGTACAATTATAGGGATTCGAACCCTGCGGGCCACTCGCCTGGGTCGCGTTGGGGTGCAACAGCAACACCACACACAACGACCACCACCGGGCCAAAACCAAAACCAAACCAAATAAACGGTTCGCATGCTGTCCACGGCGACGGCGGTAACCCCCTTGTGCACACCGACCACTGGGCCAAACCAAACCAACGAAACCAATCACAAATCGGTTCACTTGCTTTCCACGTCAGCGGTGGCAACCCCCTTGTGCGCGCCGGACACTGGGCCAAACAAACCAAAGCAAACCAAGCCAAACAAATCACAAATCGGTTCACTTGCTGTCCACGTCAGCGGTGGCAACCCCCTTGTGCGCGCCGGACACTGGGCCAAACAAACCAAACCAAACCAACCAAACCAATCACAAATCGGTTCACTTGCTGTCCACGTCAGCGGTGGCAACCCCCTTGTGTGCGCCGGACACAGGGCCAAACAAACCAAACCAATCACAAATCGGTTCACTTGCTTTCCACGTCAGCTGTGGCAACCCCCTTGTGCGCGCCGGACACTGGGCCAAACAAACCAAAGCAAACCAAGCCAAACAAATCACAAATCGGTTCACTTGCTGTCCACGTCAGCGGTGGCAACCCCCTTGTGCGCGCCGGACACTGGGCCAAACAAACCAAAGCAAACCAAGCCAAACAAATCACAAATCGGGTCACTTGCTGTCCACGTCAGCGGTGGCAACCCCCTTGTGCGCGCCGGACACTGGGCCAAACCAAACCAACCAAACCAATCACAAATCGGTTCACTTGCTGTCCACGTCAGCGGTGGCAACCCCCTTGTGCGCGCCGGACACTGGGCCAAACAAACCAAAGCAAACCAAGCCAAACCAATCACAAATCGGTTCACTTGCTGTCCACGTCAGCGGTGGCAACCCCCTTGTGCGCGCCGGACACTGGGCCAAACCAAACCAAACAAACCAAACCAAACACAAATCGGTTCACTTGGTGTCCATGGTTTCAGAAGTTGTAGTTACACCCTTGTCCTCCTTGGCGCCCAGGCCTTTCCAGACGGTGTAGACCTTGGGCAGGAAGAGGTAGGCCAGCGCCCCGCAGTGGCTGAGCACCAGCAGCACCACGAGCATCATGGTGCGGTGCAGCTCGCGCTCGGCCACCAGATAGGCCGGGATGAAGCAGAGCGCGACGATCAGGGAGGTGCAGGCGCACATGAAGATGGAGTCGCCCTCCTTCAAGATCTGCTGGGGGCGCAGGGTGAGGGCGGTGCTGACCACCAGTAGGAGGAGGTTGTAGGCCAGGAAGGAGGCCAGGCCGATCACGTGCCAGGCGCACGTGGACTCCACGTGCCGCATCGTCGGGGACAGTTGGCTCAGCTTGTGCCACCGGTCGTACTGCGAGATGACCAAGGCGCACATCACGGCCTGTTGAACAGGAGAGTTTTGTTTGTCACGGAATGATGGAGGTTTGGGTGTGTGTGTGTGTGGGAGGGGGGGGGGAGGGAAGGGGGGCGAGGAGTGCTGGTGGTGGTTAGAATTTGTCACGAAATAAAAAATGCTGCAATCTTGACATGGATGAGACTGTGGTGGGCATTGTTGAAGTGTTGACCGATGGGGTCACCATAGTGTGATGACAGAACACACAGAAAACACATGGAGTCACACATAAGCGCCCACTTTGGCACACTCAAACCAGCGAAAAATAAAGGTAGAATTACTGTGGAAATTTCTTTAGATATTTAGCCCCTCTACAAATCGTTTTGCTCTTCCCAGAAGTGCATTGTCACAATAATAAGAATGTAATGAAACAACTGATTATTTTCCTATTCTTAATTAGGCCAAATTTGGTTTCGACAAAGCCTTTCCATAGAAAATGAATTCGTTACAGTTACAGTTTACATGTAAAAGTTGATTCTTAGCCCTGATATCTTGATAAACTTTGCAATGAAATAGGAAATGGTCTTCATCTTCTCTCACACCATCCATACACATCATGCACAAATTATCCGCAATACCTTCCGAATCAAACCATCTTCTATTTGCTTTTAAGCCTAATCTTCTGTTTCTAAATCTTGCTAACAGATCCCTGTGCCATTTATTAGTAACTATTATCAAAAATTTCTCTGGTTGTAATAACTTTTGAAGGAATGGAACCAAGAATACTTTACACTATCTTCCACCTTGGAGTGCCAATTTTGTTTATAACAAGATACTAAACGATCTTTAAATTCCGAAATAAATCCTCTTTCATTCCCAACTCCCTGACTAAGCCGTACAATACCAAACCCGTTTACTGTAAGAACTTGCTTCACATAGCCCACCCAGTTATGGTTACCTAACTCAACTTGCTGGAGTAACATGTCATATGCCTGTCTACATAGTCTGTTTATAGGGAGCTGAGTTAGATTTATCCAGTATTTGATGCATTTCACAAAGGCACGAATATATAAAGGATACCTTCCAGAATCACCATATGCCATCGTGTTAGAAGAGTGCAATGGAACATTCATAAATCTCTTTATGGCTAATGTATGTACCTTTTCCATTTCAGCATTTTCTTCAAGACCCCATACTTCTGCTGCATAAGTCAGCATTGGCTCTATTTGTGTATTGAACAACTTCCAACATAAAGAGGAATCAACTGTTTTCAGTTTCTTCATAGATTTTAAAATTTCTGTTACTCCCTTTTTCCCTTTCCTACACATTTCTGACCATCCCATTTTTAAACTCAACCTTGTCGTAAATACCATTCCTAAATACTTATAGGCTTTAATAACTTTGACTTCCACATTACCACACAGCCACTTTTCCCATTGCGATAAATGACCTCCATTAAGGAAAACAATAATATTTGTTTTGTCTATATTAACAGTTAATTGCAATGTGTTGCTTTGTTTTTCAATACATTGAGCTGATTCTGCAAGCCAACCACAGTGCTAGAGAGCAAAATCACATCATCAGCAAACATTAACATGAATATTTCAACAGCACCTTGGATTAATTGTATACCATGTCTACCTTTTTCTGACATTTCAATGGCTAATTCATTTATAAAGAATACAAACATTTGAGGACTCAAAATACAGCCTTGCTTTACACCACGGGGACTGCTACAATAATCAGAGTAAACTCCTTTTTCACGCACACACGCCAAAACTGACTCATATACACCTCGAAGTGCCATATACATCTTTTTCTCAAAACGTGCCACAATATATTTCTATTCACAGAGTCAAACGCCTTTTTTAAAGTCTACGAAAGCAACATATAATTTAGTATTCTTCTTAAGACATTTTTGAAATAAAGCATATAAAGTAAAAATATGGTCTATAGTACTAAACCCTTCTCTAAAACCTGCTTGTTCTTCAATAATTTTCCCCTCTCTTTCTGCCCATTGAGCAAGCCTTCTATTCAAAATGAAAGTGTATACTTTGCTTATTACGTTTGTTAGAGCTACACCCCTACAGTTGTCGGGATTGTTCATGTCCCCCTTCTTATGGATTGGCACAAGAGAGAGGGAGAGAGAGAGAGAGTGATCCCATACCCTCTCGGACCATTCTACCACCCTTCTATTTAAAGGGAGAGAGAGAAAAAACCATTATTAAAAAA
>NC_134903.1:16742485-16767485 GCF_041734735.1 Babylonia areolata
GTTACAGAGTCAAACTCGAACACTTTCACTCTGTGGTACTCACGAGAAGAACGTGCCCTCATCTGCCAAACATCATAATGCATCAGACGATCCCCGTTCGAGTCCAACTCCACGAAACCACTGTATCCATTCAGCCTCGTGGTTTTCAGTTCATGCAAAAGTCGAGGCCCTGTCACACAGTTTCTGGCGTCAGATCTGCTGACATGACTGCAGTTGGCACTTTGAAGGACCCGCGCTGTGGCATTGGCAATCAGGTAGACAGCGTCAGCGATATAGCCCAGTTTCGGGTCTCTGTAATTTTTAGTGAAATTCGTGTCACGGACAGTCTTTGTGTTATCACACGAACCTTTCTCAAAAGAACAGTTCACATGTTTTTCCCACTGGTCACGGAGCCATGGGCTCGATGTTTCGTTCTGTTGACCAGAAAACAGGAGACTGAAATGAATGGACACGATGGGCATAATCAAGAAACAATTAACAAAAGTTCTTGAACGCTTCCCCAATGAAAGTTCTCTACTTTCTTTGATCTACCAAATGCACCCCTCTCTCTCTCTCTCTCTCTCTCTCTCAAATACACACATACAGGCTGACGGGACACACACACACACACACACACACACACACACACAAAGAGAGAGAGAGAGAGAGAGTCAAAGCCAAAGACAGAGACAAAGAGAAGATAATTATTCATAGTTTTCCTTTGACATCTCACAGAAAGAGAGGGAGAGGGAGACAGAGACAGAGACAAAGAGAAGATATATGATAGTATTCCTGTGACATCTCACAGAAAGCAGCCATGACAACGTTCAGGCTTCACGAGGACTCACGGGTGTATGCTTCTCGAACCAGTCGTCAAAATCATCCATGAAAGCAGTATGGACGTCCACCAGCAGCGAGTCCAGCAACAGATGATGCACGTCATCCAAACCTTCAGACCCTGACCAGCCATCAGTGCCGATCCAGATAAACGATCCATGGGACAAGAACCTTCCCGTGGCGGCGATCAGCAAGTGGACGCGGTTAGTCACCATGATGGCCACTACCACGCGGGCACGACGGTACTCTTCCACCAGCTCCTTAGCAACGGAGTCCACCTGGTGAACAAAAAACAACTCTGTGCTGCTGACAGGCTGACGTGGAGTGCATATATGTATTTGACTGTGCTTTCATATCTGTGAAACTGCGTTTTTGGGGGGCATATCTGTTATGCATGTGTGGGTGTATGTGTGAATGTGTGTCTTCATGTTTTATATTTATTTGCTTATTTATCATCATTGTTGTCTTATTTATTTAATTATTTATTCATTATTATTATTATTTTATCATTATTTTAATTACTACTACCTTTTTTTTATATCATAATTATTATTTATTTATTTATGTAAGCTTATATATTTTTTTTTTTCTCAAGGCCTGACTAAGCGCGTTGGGTTACGCTGCTGGTCAGGCATCTGCTTGGCAGATGTGGTGTAGCGTATATGGATTTGTCCGAACGCAGTGACGACGCCTCCTTGAGCTACTGAAACTGAAACTGTTATGGAGTGCATAGTTTACGAGTCCGCCTGGCGAGCAACAAAACAACACTGTGTTGTAGACAGGAAGACGTGTACCGTTTAGTCCACGAGTCCGCCATGCGAACAACAAAACAACAATGTGTACGTAGACATGGCGACGTCTTGTGTGAAGTCCACTTACCACACACATGAAACTGGCCAGTACATACCATGTCACAACACAACACAGCCCATAATGCGCTGGCTGAGAATTACACGTCACAGATTGTCCACTGATCGTTAGGACACAAAAATTCTAGAGCAGATTTATAATCAACGAGTCAGACTATTCGATTTTCCTTTTTGTCTGGTCAATGTGAGTTGTTTATTGTTGCTTATAGTCCAGCCGACCGCACAGGGCCATGTCAGGACTGCCAAACCGTTCAAATGCTCCACCGCGTCAACACAGAACTGTCACATCTACAACAACAACAACAAACATCAAGACAAACACACAAAGCACATGTCATGACACATTAACCCAACCATTTAGCTCCTTTGGGCAAATAAGACGAGGCCACGCTAAGGACGTCAGCTCTTCCACTGAATTAATCACTTGCAGATTACAAAAAAAAAAAAAAAAAAAAAAAAAAAAAAAATATATATATATATATATATATATAACAATACTTCAAAGCCTAACAAAAATACATAAACAGGCCATACAGGCAAATAACACTGCAGAATGTACAGCTAGTGCCCATCCCAGTGTTTACGATTTCACTCCTTAATCGCCAGAGCAAAAGCAGCACAGATAGTACATCACAGACTTCGGAAAAAAAAGAAACAAAAGTATCAAGGCTTGCTTGATAAATGTTAGGGGAATGGACTGGAAAGGCAGAAAAAAGGACACAACAATGCAGCAAGGGAAAAAAAAAAAAAAAAAAAAACAGGCATAAATAAAGATAGTAATAGAACAGAGGAAATTTCTAGCACAGAATTTTCAGAAGGTGGGGTTGCTGTTTCTGCTGAAAAAAAAAAAGAAAAAAAAACCCAAACAAACAAACAAAAAACAACACCGCGGCATCACCACGTGGAAATGTGGGTGAATATGGCTTCTCATAAATTATCAAGCGAATGGGCAGATCATCACAGTCAAATTCATACGTTCCAAGAAAATACTCATTTACTGATTTTGTTGAGACATACGCTAGATACAGAAAAAAAAAAAAAAAAAACAGGCCGAAGGAAAGTGGGGGAGAAGAGTGCAGAACCATTTGAGACAGAGAGAAAAACGGATAGGAGAGAGGGAGAGAGAGCAGAACCATTTGAGACAGAGAGAAAAACGGATAGGAGAGAGGGAGAGAGAGCAGAACCATTTGAGACAGAGAGAAAAACGGATAGGAGAGAGGGAGAGAGAGCAGAACCATTTGAGACAGAGAGAAAAACGGATAGGAGAGAGGGAGAGAGAGCAGAACCATTTGAGACAGAGAGAAAAACGGACAGGAGAGAGGGAGAGAGAGCAGAACCATTTGAGACAGAGAGAAAAACGGATAAGAGAGAGGGAGAGAGAGCAGAACCATTTGAGACAGAGAGAAAAACGGATAGGAGAGAGGGAGAGAGAGCAGAACCATTTGAGACAGAGAGAAAAACGGATAGGACAGAGGGAGAGAGAGCAGAAACATTTGAGACAGAGAGAAAAACGGATAGGACAGAGGGAGAGAGAGCAGAACCATTTGATACAGAGAGAAAAACGGATAGGAGAGAGGGAGAGAGAGCAGAACCATTTGAGACAGAGAGAAAAACGGATAGGACAGAGGGAGAGAGAGCAGAACCATTTGATACAGAGAGAAAAACGGATAGGAGAGAGGGAGAGAGAGCAGAACCATTTGAGACAGAGAGAAAAACGGATAGGACAGAGGGAGAGAGAGCAGAACCATTTGAGACAGAGAGAAAAACGGATAGGAGAGAGGGAGAGAGAGCAGACACATTTGAGACAGAGAGAAAAACGGATAGGATAGGAGAGAGGGAGAGAGAGCAGAACCATTTGAGACAGAGAGAAAAACGGATAGGAGAGAGGGAGAGAGAGAGCAGAACCATTTGAGACAGAGAGAAAAACGGATAGGAGAGAGGGAGAGAGAGAGCAGAACCATTTGAGACAGATAGAAAAACGGATAGGAGAGAGGGAGAGAGAGCAGAACCATTTGAGACAGAGAGAAAAACGGATAGGAGAGAGGGAGAGAGAGCAGAACCATTTGAGACAGAGAGAAAAACGGATAGGAGAGAGGGAGAGAGAGCAGAACCATTTGAGACAGAGAGAAAAACGGATAGGAGAGAGGGAGAGAGAGCAGAACCATCTGAGACAGAGAGAAAAACGGATAGGAGAGAGGGAGAGAAAGAGAACCATTTGAGACAGAGAGAAAAACGGATAGGAGAGAGGGAGAGAGAGCAGAACCATTTGATACAGAGAGAAAAACGGATAGGAGAGAGGGAGAGAGAGCAGAACCATTTGAGACAGAGAGAAAAACGGATAGGAGAGAGGGAGAGAGAGCAGAACCATCTGAGACAGAGAGAAAAACGGATAGGAGAGAGGGAGAGAAAGAGAACCATTTGAGACAGAGAGAAAAACGGATAGGAGAGAGGGAGAGAGAGCAGAACCATTTGAGACAGAGAGAAAAACGGATAGGAGAGAGGGAGAGAAAGAGAACCATTTGAGACAGAGAGAAAAACGGATAGGAGAGAGGGAGAGAGAGCAGAACCATTTGAGACAGAGAGAAAAACGGATAGGACAGAGGGAGAGAGAGCAGAAACATTTGAGACAGAGAGAAAAACGGATAGGACAGAGGGAGAGAGAGCAGAACCATTTGATACAGAGAGAAAAACGGATAGGAGAGAGGGAGAGAGAGCAGAACCATTTGAGACAGAGAGAAAAACGGATAGGACAGAGGGAGAGAGAGCAGAACCATTTGATACAGAGAGAAAAACGGATAGGAGAGAGGGAGAGAGAGCAGAACCATTTGAGACAGAGAGAAAAACGGATAGGACAGAGGGAGAGAGAGCAGAACCATTTGAGACAGAGAGAAAAACGGATAGGAGAGAGGGAGAGAGAGCAGACACATTTGAGACAGAGAGAAAAACGGATAGGATAGGAGAGAGGGAGAGAGAGCAGAACCATTTGAGACAGAGAGAAAAACGGATAGGAGAGAGGGAGAGAGAGAGCAGAACCATTTGAGACAGAGAGAAAAACGGATAGGAGAGAGGGAGAGAGAGAGCAGAACCATTTGAGACAGATAGAAAAACGGATAGGAGAGAGGGAGAGAGAGCAGAACCATTTGAGACAGAGAGAAAAACGGATAGGAGAGAGGGAGAGAGAGCAGAACCATTTGAGACAGAGAGAAAAACGGATAGGAGAGAGGGAGAGAGAGCAGAACCATTTGAGACAGAGAGAAAAACGGATAGGAGAGAGGGAGAGAGAGCAGAACCATCTGAGACAGAGAGAAAAACGGATAGGAGAGAGGGAGAGAAAGAGAACCATTTGAGACAGAGAGAAAAACGGATAGGAGAGAGGGAGAGAGAGCAGAACCATTTGATACAGAGAGAAAAACGGATAGGAGAGAGGGAGAGAGAGCAGAACCATTTGAGACAGAGAGAAAAACGGATAGGAGAGAGGGAGAGAAAGAGAACCATTTGAGACAGAGAGAAAAACGGATAGGAGAGAGGGAGAGAGAGCAGAACCATTTGAGACAGAGAGAAAAACGGATAGGAGAGAGGGAGAGAGAGCAGAACCATTTGATACAGAGAGAAAAACGGATAGGAGAGAGGGAGAGAGGGAGAGAGAGCAGAACCATTTGAGACAGAGAGAAAAACGGATAGGAGAGAGGGAGAGAGGGAGAGAGAGCAGAACCATTTGAGACAGAGAGAAAAACGGATAGGAGAGAGGGAGAGAGAGCAGAACCATTTGAGACAGAGAGAAAAACGGATAGGAGAGAGGGAGAGAGAGCAGAACCATTTGAGACAGAGAGAAAAACGGATAGGAGAGAGGGAGAGAGAGCAGAACCATTTGAGACAGAGAGAAAAACGGATAGGAGAGAGGGAGAGAGAGCAGAACCATTTGAGACAGAGAGAAAAACGGATAGGAGAGAGGGAGAGAGGGAGAGAGAGCAGAACCATTTGAGACAGAGAGAAAAACGGATAGGAGAGAGGGAGAGAGCAGAACCATTTGAGACAGAGAGAAAAACGGATAGGAGAGAGGGAGAGAGAGCAGAACCATTTGAGACAGAGAGAAAAACGGATAGGAGAGAGGGAGAGAGAGCAGAACCATTTGATACAGAGAGAAAAACGGAAAGGAGACACGGAGAGAGAGTAAAACCTCTTCAGATGATACACAAAGAGAAAAACAGATAGAAGGAGAGAGAGACAGAGACAGACCCAGAGAAAGAGAGAGACAGAGACAGAGAAAGAGAAGATCCTCTTCAGATGATACAGAGAGAAAAAGAGATAGATGGAGAGAGGGAGGGAGAGAAGAGAGAGAGAGAGAGAGAGAGAGAGAGAGAGAGAGAGAGAGAGAGAGAAGATCCTCTTCAGATGATACAGAGAGAAAAACAGATAGAAGGAGAGAGAGAGAGAGAAAGAGAGAGAGACAGAGAGTGAAAGAAAGAGAGAGAGAGAGAGCAGAACCTCTTCAAATGATGCAGACAGAAAAACAGATAGAAGAAGAGAGGGAGAGAGAGCAGGATCTCTTCAGGTGATACAGTGAGAAAAAGAGATAGGAGGAGAGAGACAGACAGACACACACACACACACACACACACACACACACACACATACACACACACACACACAGCAGGACCTCTTCAGATGACGTCCCGCAGCACGATCGAACCACAGCCATGCAGACGTTACTGTCTTTCAGCAGTATACTGAGCTGTTTGAAGCCGTTCTCCCCATACATACTGGGCGAATAGACCACGGAGACGTAGGTCCAGTTGTACATGAAAATCAGCTCAGCGATCACTTGGAACTGGAACCTGAAAATCACTCGGATCAACAAATGACTTCTACCGCTGATAAAGTACGGAAAGAGAGAGAGAGAGAGAGAGAGAGAGAGAGAGAGAGAGAGAGAGAGAGAGAGAGAGAGAGAACCCACACCAAAAAACACGAATAAAAACAACCCGAAAATCCAACCGAAAACTCAGTGGGGAGGGAAAGGCGGGACAAGAGGATGCCTTACCAGTTCTTACATAAATCATAACGATCCAAATCATATTTGACCTCACCATCAAATGTAAGTGTTTATCGAACTGAAGGTGGTGTACTGGAAAGGGAACGATTCTACCTACAAGTATCAAAACTGATCAGCGTTTCATTGTTTTACGATCATGATACAGACTTATAGAAATAGCTAAGTTTCAAACTTTTACTACCTTCGTCACGCCTTTCCAGTTTGGGCAGTCAGTAACAAAAACTCTAAATACTTATGCAGCACACACACCCCCGGCCCCCAATTCTTTTACTTCCAGGATAACAACAGAACTACTGGAGTTAAAAGATGTGTAAATATTGCATAAGCTGATCCATATGATATCTTTTGATCACCTTCAAAAGACCAGTGCTGGGATGTGAAAGCACAGCCAGACAGTCCTGATGATATTATCCATGCAACCTACACATCCAGTATCTGCCAAACTTTAAACGTCTCCCGTCTTAACCCTGACTTTACCGCTCAGATACTTCGTAAAAAGAAGTAGCTGTTACATGCCGTTCAGTTCCTTTAGGTACTAACTTTGAGAAAATGTGGCGTACAAAGAGTTCTTAACTGTGTGCCGACTCAAATTTTCAACCAGTTCATTCTGCTTAATTCAGCGCCTTCTTTATAGCAACTGTATGCAATGAGCATCTTGAACGTTTATTCAGTGTCATTCTTTGAGGTCTGTTCATATTATTTCTTTTGTTCTTTTAGCTGTGTGCAAGGAGTAGAATGTCATGCTGTCTGGAAACTTCCTGTGAAGGAAACGCGATTTTCGCTTGTAAAACAACAAACAAGAACCAACCCAAGAAAATCTTGCAGATCCAGAGGCTTAACATGATACAAGAGACAGGCAGTACTCATAGCTAACACATGATTCATGCCGAGTAAAAAGTTGAATAAGATTGATATATGATGAAAAAAGGACATTCCCTTAGGATTTTTTCAACTGATATTCAACTCCTCAACAGCAGCCTCCAAGCTACGTTAGAAGCATGCGTCCTTGGTACAGTTCACCTGGCACACATCCTCTTTTACACATCGAGCAGGAGTACATCTGTTGAACCACGTGGCTTTGTTACGACCTTGACGTGTGGGCATTCATTTGTTTGCTCAAATCAAGACAATATTAAGGAGGGTTTGCAGGCCAGTTTTTGTGGTGGAATTTCCGTCGCTCGCAGAGCGAGAAGTAGGTCATATGACGTCATGGGCAGCTCACCACCATAACTGACATCTCTGAGTTTGTACTGCCCGTCTTCGGACAACTTTTCGGCAGAGTTTATAAAAGGATCAGTTCGAATACGTAATGGCAGAGAAATGACAAAAAACAGGCTCAAAGTATACACAGCAGACTAAAGCAAATAATGGGTGTAATCATAAAACCAAACATACCTTATAAACTTGCAAAAATAGTCACCGAAAATGTAAAAAAAAAAAAAATCCTTTCGTCAGAACAGCGATTTCCACAACGAAGTTTTATCTTTTCGGTGACCTGGAAAAAAAGGAAATGGAGATGCACATGCGCAGGCGGTTCTCTCTAAAAAAAATAACGGTGGAACCTCCACAGAAATGAGACGAAAGTGGGTCTGCACACACTCCCTAGTTACTGTTCCTTTCCGGGCAAAATGTACACAGCATAATCACTCCAGACTTTCAGAAGTCCAGTTCTTTCGACAAAATTATAAACGGACGTCCGGACGCGTGCTGACACCGGACATGTAGGTAGATCATCACGTCCCATTCTAAGTCAAGTCACCGTGTCCAAAGGTGTGCACGCTACAAAAGTAAATGAAAAATCCAAGCATGTTAGAACCCCCCTGAACTCAGTACATTCGGAACGAAAGCAAGCTGTTCACGTTGAGAAGTCCCCGAGAAAAAAACAACAAACAAACAAACAAAAAAGCATATTTTTCTTTCCAATTGATCGCTCAAAATTGACTCTCATCGTACTACTGACAAACCGGAATTTAGAGATACGAGGGATGTTCATCAAAGATTGCCCCTGTCCCACTTCCCATGGACTGAGAGGAATGGAACTTGGCACATTAAGCACCTTACATTGTAACAGACGAGTGATTATTTTTAGAAACAAGAACAAGAACAGACCTGTCAGGTGGCACAACTCTCACAAAGTAGGGGAAGCGGTGAGTGTCACTGAGGTCATCACTGGTAGAAAAGACACTGATTAGAGGCACGTGGCTTGGCGCCAGGATATTGGCTGCCATCATAGACAGGCTGCTATAGCCGGCTCCTATGGCCGCCACCACGTCGTGCGGTGTCAGGCTGTCTTCGTCCGATGTGCCTGGGTAAAGCCATTTGGCAGACAGTCATACATACAGAAAGTCAGAGACAAGAGACGGTTTGGAAGAGACAGACTGGTTTTTGATAACTTGATGTGATGAAAAATGCAACCGCCTTTTTTGTAGTAAAAGAGACTTTGTTCATTAACTGTCCTTCTCAAGGCCTGACCAAGCGCGTTGGGTTACGCTGCTGGTCGGGCATCTGCTTGGCAGATATGGTGTAGCATATATGGATTTGTTCGAACGCAGTGACGCCTCCTTGAGCTTCTGATACTGACACCTTCCTCAGTTTCGAAAACATCCTTTCACTTTCAACCACGATCTGCATTGACGTTGCAGACATTGAATTCTCATCCCATGTTCGTAATCTGGGCATCATTTCGATCAGACCCTATCTTTCAAAGAGCATATTTCGAATGTTTGCAGGTCGGCCTACCTAGATCTCAAGGGAATAAACACAACCTATCACTATTTGTCCATAAATGCAAACAAAACTCTTGTCTAGTCTCTTGTTCTCGTCACGCTAGACCACAGCAATGCTTTACTCGCTGGCACCCTTGTGTACCTACTTCGCAATAGCCGAGTGATTGAAGCGTTGGACTTTCAATATGTGGGACCCGGCTTCGAATCTCTGTAACGGCGCCTGGTGGATAAAGGGTGGAGATTTTTCCGATATCCCAGGTCAACATTTGTATTTGTATTTGTATTCCTTTTTATCACAACAGATTTCTCTTTGTGAAATTCCCCCCAGGGACAGCGCGTCGCTACACTACAGCGCCACCCATTTTTTTTGTATTTTTTCCTGCGTGCAGTTTTATTTGTTTTTCCTATCGAAGTGGGTTTTTCTACAGAATTTTGCCAGGAACAGCCCTTTTGTTGCCGTGGGTTCTTTTGCGTTCGCTAAGTGCATGCTGCACACGGGACCTCGGTTTATCGTCCCATCCGAATGACTAGCGTCCAGACCACCACTCAAGGTCTAGTGGAGGAGAGAAAATATCGGCGGCTGAGCCGTGATTCGAACCAGCGCGCTCAGATTCTCTCGTTTCCTACGCGGACGCGTTACCTCTAGGCCATCACTCCACATATGTGTAGAACTGCTAGTGCCTGAACCCACTTCGTGTGTATACGCATGCAGAAGATCAAATACGCACGTAAAAGATCCTGTCAATGTTTGGTGGGTTGTGGAAACAAGAACATGCCCCGCATGGAGTGGAGTGATGGCCTAGAGGTAATGCGTCCGCCTAGGAAGCGAGAGAATCTGAGCGCGCTGGTTCGAATCACGGCTCATCCGCCGATAATTATTTTCTCCCCCTCCACTAGACCTTGAGTGGTGGTCTGGACGCTAGTCATTCGAATGAGACGATAAACCGAGGTCCCGTGTGCAGCATGCACTTAGCGCACGTAAAAGAACCCACGGCAACAAAAAGGGTTGTTCCTGGCAAAATTCTGTAGAAAAATCCACTTTGATAGGAAAAACAAATAAAACTGCACGCAGGAAAAAAAAAAAAAAAAAAAAGGGTGGCGCTGTAGTGTAGCGACACGCTCTCCTTGGGGGAGAGCAGCACGAATTTCACACAGAGGAATCGGTTGTGATAAAAAGAAAATCAAAATACAAAATACACAACCCAGAAAAGAGAGGATGGCTGCATACACGGCAGAGTGAATGAAAAAAACAAACAAACAAAAATAACAACAAAAAAAAAAAAAAAAAACGGTCATACAAGCAAAATTCTACATGTCTGTCTGAAAGTGTGTATGTGTGCGTGCCTGAAATATATAAATGAATGACATAGGAAACGAATGATGAGCGCCCAATGGCAGCCGTCAGTCGGATCTACCCAGGTAGGCAGCCTGTTGTGCAAAGGACCCCGAATTTGCAAAGCGCTTAGAGCTTGGTCTCCGAGAGATGGTAGGTGCTATATAAATATCCATATCAAATCTCAAATTAAATTAAATTAAATCACATGCTTCCAAAAACGTCCAGAACAAAGCATCGAAGCTGATTTTGAAATTCCCCAAATGTGAACATACCACTTTTTTTTTTTTTTTTTTTTTTGAAATCTTTGCATTGGCCCCCTGTTCAGTTTAGGATTTCGGACAGACTTTCTTCAGTCGGTTTGTCATCTGTGACTGCTGGCACTGTCTCTGATACCCGTCATCACTACACCCTATCTCGACATCTCCGTTCTTCCATAAAATAATCGTGTTCTCTGCGTTCTGTCTGTCATTTACAAAATCCCTCAATCATCGAAGGCTAGTCTTTCCTTTCAGGGTCAAACCCTCTGGAACATTCTGCGCAAAAGAAAAAAATATGATACACTCCACTTTCACAGCCAACTTAAAGTTATTCTCTGAAGACGCAAGCATGTATGGAGCGTTGATATTTTTGTCCACTAAACCATGCTGAAATGTTTTGTGTAGGTGCTTGTGCGTGCGTGCGTGCGTGCGTGTGTGTGTGTGTGTGTGTGTGCGCGCGCGCGCGCGCGAGTGACTTTCATGAGAGGGGGCAGATGTCTGTATGCAATGAGTGTGTAAATTGATGCATTTCATTATTTAAATCCTATGAGTTTTCTACATATGTAAAGCGCGTTCAGCTTTATTCGAGAAAAAGTGCCAGGTGAGTGTTATTATTATCATTATTATTATTATTATTATTATTATTATTGTTGTTATTGTTGTTGTTATCATTATTATGCATGTAAGTGCAGTAGTTAAATAACAACGTTGACATGTGTTTATTTCAATACGTGCAATATTGCATAATTCTCTTGTCGATGTCACATGAGAACGACTTTGGAGGAGTTGTGCACTGGGTTGTGGTTGAGTGTATGTTTGGAAGCGTCGGCTTTTTGAAATCCAAACAGCTCTTTTGATGGCTTATCTTATCAAACTTCATTTTGTTGATATTCTTCGACAAAATGGTTCCCAATCAAAACGTACATTTTCTTTGGTGTGTGTGTGTGTGTGTGTGTGTGTGTGTGTGTGTGTGTGTGTGTGCGCGCGCGCGTGTGTTTGAGTGTGTGTGTGTGTGTGCGCGCGCGCGCGCGCGCGCTACTTCATAGTACAAATCATAAATGGAATCATTGTATACGTGCACGTACGTGTTCTTGTTTGAGTGAGTGTGTTTGTAGTAATAAATACGTTGATGAATTAATTGTAAAAGATAAAAGAATGAAATAAAATATTGTGAATGAATGAATAGATTATTTGATAAATGAATGAACAAGCAAACACAGTACCTGAGCAACGGGTCTGTGGCACAAAAGACAAAGCGAAGGCAGTGGTGAAGCGTTTGCTAGTACAGATGTCCTTGATGACAAATCCCAGTTTGAGATTCTTTGGCAGTGCATGATGTTTGTTGATGCGTTTCACTACATAAGCCACGACCTGCAACATGCCCTTTAGAAAATTTCGCCACGTCTCATAGTTTTAAACAGTAATTCAAATGAAAAAAAAAAATCTGAATTAAATTCAAAATAATAATTAAAAAAAGATGCGTTGCTATTAACGTTTGAAAACAAAACGTTGACTCAGACACATTGCAGAGGAAAAATGATCAGAAATACAACTGTGAACTATGGAATATGAATAATAAAGCTCATGACATAGAACAGAGCACATAATACACTGTGACATTTGACCCTGGGGAGAAATGAGTTGAGGGGAGACCGATCCTGGGTCAGTCACCATCCTCCGGATGTCCAGAATCACAAGTAGGCGGCCAAAAAGTTTTGTTTGGTGGTTTCAAATCAATGACGCAATCAAAAGCAAGATAGCATCATCTGGTCACTGCCAAGAGAATCGCCCAAGTCAACGAAAAGAGCCTTTGATCTCTTAACAACCGCTAAACCATTTCAAGAAATTGGAGCTGACATTTCTGAAGCAGGAAAACTGTCATATTTAGTAGTAATAGACTATTTCTCACGCTAACTTGAAATAGCATATTTGCCCTCAACAGGATCTGCAAGTCATAGCCAGGCTAAATAACAATAACTGCACGTTATGTCATCTCAGAAATTGTCTACACAGACAACGACAATAATCAATTAACCTCAAGAGAAAGCTTGAAGTTCGCAAAAAGACTTGGGGCTTTGCTACAGATACTTCCAGTCTGTGTCATGCTCAGTCCAACGGGGAAGCAGAAAGAGCTGTACAAACTGCGCAAAAGATTCTCAATCAGGAAAATCTATTTCTTGCTCCACTGTCCTACAGAGCAACAGCAAGATCACTCTCAGGAGTCAGCCCAGTTGAACTTTTAATGGGACGTCAGCTGAGGACAACACCACCTACAAGTTCTGCAAACCTGGAAGCAAAGAAATAAAACTGACAGAAAGAGAGTTGCTGAAAAAGACAAAAAGAGCAAAGAAATGAACAAGAAAACATTTGACAGATAACATGGAGCACGATCAATTACAGTACTGATTACCAGGAGATGTAGTTATCACGAAACTGGACTTTGAACAGAAATAGAAAAATCCAACCACAGTCATCAAGAAACGTGCTCCAAAATCGTACACCGTAGAAACCAATGCAGGATGGAATCCAGTGTCGACGAAACAGAAGACATCCGAAACTGGTGCAGCAAGGTTCCAGAAACCACTCAGGGGCATTCTCTCCTGATGTTAATAATAATATTAATAATAATGGTATTTATATAGCGCTGAATCTTGTGCAGAGACAAATCAAAGCGTTTTCGCACCAGTCATTCACACGCGTGCATAACTCTAAAACTGGAGAAACTGAAAGACAAGGAAGAGGCAGAGAAGGGAGGCTATTTTGGGAAGAGGTGGGTTTTAAGGCCAGACTTGAAAGAGCTGAGTGTGGAGACTTGACGAAGCGAAAGAGGAAGTTCAATCCAGTTGCAAGGTCTAGAGAAGCAGAGAAAGAACGGTGGCCAACAGTCGAATGTTTGAATCTTGGTATGCGTAAACAGAGTGGATCCGACTCTACGACCCACTATTTGCCATGTCCCACAAAAAATACTCACCTGAGGTCCCATCCTATTTCCACTCCCGATGCAGAAACGAGACGTGCTGAACACAGCCTACGTGTGAAACTGACAATGTTCAGTCTAGTCAAGAAGAACCATGGGAGGAGAAGCTAAGGACCGGACAAAACAAGAAGAAAGAGAGGAAACCCGATTCAACGTGATCCTGATCCTGAAGGACTGTTTTCATCCACTGGTGGAAAAGTCGTTCCAAAGACTTTGCAAACACGCAGTTGACGCATTGTCAAACGACCTGCTCGATACCCAGAATAACTCTTTTGTCCATGATTTTTTTTTTTTTTTTTTTTTCGATTAACATTTTGCAGACAAAGAGATAGGGGGCCGGTTAAATGAATGCATGAGTGTTTCGTTATGGTCATTTCATATGTTGCTTTTCAATCGATGGTTTCTTGGTTTGTTTTGGTTTTTGTTTTTTTGTTGTTGTTTTTTTGTTTGTTTTTGTTATTGTTTTTTTAATTTTCAGTGTGTGTGTGGGGGGGTGTGGGGTGGGGGGTGGGGTGGGGGGGTTACACGTGTTTCGATAGATTATCCATTTCAAAGGATGGAGATGCTGCGCTGTTCATCAACATATACGGGCACGAGTCACTTTACAAGGAGCTGGTTCTAGAATACCGGAAGTAAACCTGGGCCATGAAAAAAACGATTAACCTTTTTATTTGTTTGTCTTTACTGCTGGACTAGCTGCCATGATGTGAGTAGATAAATAAACAAAGAGACGAATAAATCAACTATTAAACAAACGAATAAATAACGAAACAGATAAATACATAAACAAATAAATGAAAAAAACAAATGAATGAATAATTGAATAAACAGATAAATAAATGAATAGGTAAATAAATAAATAAAGTATTTGTTCGCATTCATAAAGGGGGACACGAACGTTAGGTGGGTCTGTTACTGACTGTGAATAAGCTCACGACTATTCGTAAAATAACGAGAACAATATATAAATGAAAAGTGAAACGAACGAACGAATGAATGAATGAATAAATGAAAAGATAAGAAAAACTCTAGATCTATCAAATAATGATAGTCAAATTTTAGTAGAATTTACAAACGTAGATTCAATCTCAGTGTTACATGCTCTCATATTTCGGAAAATGATAATAATGATACTACTACTACTACTACTACTACTACTACTACTGGGTCAAGCCGACGCCTCACTGTTTCGTAGATGAAACACAGACAAAACGGTACGGATCGCTCGACGGTGCGTTTTCATGTTTGATTCAGCAAGTGAGTTTACTGTTTGAGCGATTCGGATTCGGGAGCGTATCGTTGTGCCGCCGACCCGCTATGCCGCCGACCCGTTGTGCCGACCCGTTTACGGATTGTCTTTTGTCACAAAAAAGACAAAACAAGATGGGCAAGCCATACTAATAATCTCCCTTTTTATTTGACATTTGGGTCACAGTAACGTCACAAATGGCGCAACTGGGTCCAAACGTATGCATTCGCGAATCCATTTCCTTGTTTTGGGCTATAGATACTAGTGGAGAAATGATCTGTACAAGAAACTTTCCTTTAAAATTCGTTTCTAGCACACTTTTTTTTTTTTTTTTTTTTTTTTTTTTTTTTTTGCTTGTCATTGGTTTTGTTTCTCATTAAAAATGTAGAAAATTGAAAGTATTACATTTGTCCTGAATACATATTTTTTATCATTTAGTTTGCATTTGCACGAGCCCGCCTCTAAATGGCGAGTTTTAGTGTCATTCAGTGTTTACATCATAATATACGCCATTTGTGAAAACTGCTACTGTCATATATCACTTTTCACGCGCATGTGATGAAAAGCGAAAGGGAATAAAGCGGGATAGCGGCATAGCGGGTCGGCGGCATAACGGGTCGGCGGCATAACGGGTACCCCCCGATTCGTGTCATGTCGGTGCCGTTTCGGTGCCCTGTGTATGGAATTCCAGCTTGAATTTGTTCGATCTGTGTTGGATGTCCTGGCTGGCGTGATATACACATTCACTCCGGACAAGCCCAGTTTTTTCGATAAAATTATGATAGGTGAAATCTGACGCGTTCCTCCATTCCGATTATTTCCATCATGATGTCGTCTTCTCCGTGATTCATGTTAAGGCGACCCCTGATGTACAAACTACAAAAGTCTCCAACCTGTTAAACTTGCACAGAATACTAACACGTTCAAAAATCTCCTTGACACCATTACCATCTCAAAAGAAACATTTTTTTGGTTATGATGAATGAAAGCAAAGTTCTTGCAGAAGCGTACTTGCGTATCCCGCCCAACAATAACAAACAAAAGAACGAAAAATAAAAATAAAGAAAAAGAAAGAAAAAAAAAGAAGAAAAATAAGAAAAAGAAAGAAGTGAAGATGAAGATTTCGATGGGGACATAAAAAAGGCCGAGAGGTCTACGCAGATGACATGCCAGTCCCTACACTACTACTACTACTACTACTACTGAAAATACTCCAAGCATGTTCCAACCTCAACCAGTATAGTATCTTCGAAACTAATTCCCGACAATGGCTAGCTGGTCAATGTCGGAATTGGTGAATACGCCTTTGGTGGAAAAAACAAACAAAACAAAAACAAAACAAAACAAACAAAAAACCCCAGTGTTTTTTCTTCTTTTTTTTTCAAACTGATCGCTGAACTCTAATTGCCTCCAACTGCTCTGTACTGAAGAAGAAAAAAGGCAACAGCTTTCATGTGATTCACGCTTGTTTTGAAAGAAAGAAAGAAAGAAAAAAGCAGACAACGAAACAAAAAAATGCGGGAACAGGACGGGTTGGGTGGTGGGTGGTGGATGAGGTATCACCAGTACAGTTTGCTTTCTAGATCCAAATCATATTTGCTCACTATCAGAAATGAGTTTGCTGAAAACTTAAGTTTTGTGCCGGGAACAGAACGATTCCACAAAAATCAGCCAACGTCGTTCAGCATTTCGTTTTTTGCCCATCAAAATATAGATCTGCCATATAGATCTATCAAAGTTCAACACTTTCTGATTCTTCATCATGCGCTAATCTTCTTTTTCGGAGGTTATTCTAACTAAAATGACCATCAAATTACCGCGATTTGAGGATGCTTAAACTGTAGTTGTAGACGTTGTAGAATATCAAGGCACAGCTGGATAGTCTTGGTCACAAATGGATTGTGGCTAGCATTTCGCCAACTTATAGCTGTAGCATTCGCATCTAGCCTATCTAACTTTTAACCCATTCAGGTCAATTTCATTACTTTACGGTTATAAATATATATATATGTGTGTGTGTGTGTGTGTGTGTGTGTGAAAAAAGTAGCTGTCGCACGCTGGATGATTCTCAAAGAAACGGACTATTTGACAGGATGGCAAGTGATAAAAGAAATCTGAACGATACTGTAATATTTGGTGCACCATAATCACTAACCTCTGGCGTTCTTCTGCTGAAAAAGTGCGTAGTGCACGGGTTTATGGCAAACATCCTGGGTGCCAGAACCCCAAAGTTGATGTCAGCCAGCCGTTTGAAACTCTTTTTCGGGAGCCCTGGGATGAGGAATTCCCCTTGTACTCCCAGGCCCAGCCACAGTCCACTGTGTCCCAGGTACAGGAGACACATCAGCAGTGTCACCATCTTCCTTCTCAGCCTCTCCATCCTAGGCTAGCGCGCAACTTCCTTTATTAGCGACGGGACTGAAAAAAAGATGCTTCCGTTTGCTGATGGGACTTTTCCAGAATAGTGCATGTCGTTTTCATATTTTCCGAAGGTAACGTACCCAAATCAATTGTGCGGATTTAATAATTTTGCGTGATTGTACACACGAAAGTAATTAAAACAGTTCTAGTAAGCACGAGCCTGGTACACCGCGACAGATTCAAAAGGCAATTAGCAGTGTAACCCAACCCTCATAATATAGGCTTAAGACCCTAAGGAAATACATAAACAAATAGATAGATAAGTCATCAAATTAATGAATAGATAAATCAGGATAGAGAAGTAAATAACTAAACTCACTTGTGATACACTTAAAAAAAATTATTCCTTAAAATGTGTTCTGTATTTGTTATTATAAAGATTCGGGTTAAAAAAAAAAAAAAAAAAAGAAGTCCTAAGCAGATTCGAACCCCGCGTGTTCGGGTGAGAAGAAACCGTCTTACCCATAAGGATTCTGTTAGTTGTTTGTTCTTTTTCACTTTTTAACATTTTTTGTTTGTTTTGGTTTGGGATTTTTTTGTTTTTTTATTATTGTTGTTTTGTTAAGTCCTTTTTTTGTCTCGCTAGAAATTCTAACACTAGTCAGTATCATACTCGAGTCAGTAACAGCATTATTATACACATCAAAAACAAAACATTCTCCACCTAGTTTACTCAGTGAGCCAACAGCGTCAAAAGTAAAACAATAAATAAGGATAGTAACTCTTGCTCCATAAAGGTACTACTTTCGTATCAATGCTACAAATTGCTTCCTTTTAACTGGCTTACGGGTAGTGCAAACAGATATGGTGAAACACATTGAAACATTGGGGGAAAAAAAAAGCAAACAAACATACTTCAGTACATGACACACAGAAGAAAAAAACCCCAGAATCTTCCTGCAAGAAACTTTATAAACGTAAAGATGAATAAAATGTAGAGGACGTTTTGGGGTGAGTTTCTCAGTGCCTTTTACTTTCTCTGTGTGTTAGATGACGGGAAACATTGAGATGTACTGGCTTTGTTGACGTCATCAGTACAACGAGCAGTAACAGGTGTGTACTAACAGCAGTCACAGGTGTGTACTAATAGCAGTCACAGGTGTGTACTAATAGCAGTCACAGGTGTGTATCACTGTTGTCATCAGTACAACGAGCAGTCACAGGTGTGTACTAATAGCAGTCACAGGTGTGTACTAATAGCAATAGCAGTCACAGGTGTGTACTAATAGCAGTCACAGGTGTGTACTAATAGCAATAGCAGTCACAGGTGTGTACTAATAGCAGTCACAGGTGTGTACTAATAGCAATAGCAGTCACAGGTGTGTACTAATAGCAGTCACAGGTGTGTACTAATAGCAATAGCAGTCACAGGTGTGTACTAATAGCAGTCACAGGTGTGTACTAATAGCAATAGCAGTCACAGGTGTGTACTAATAGCAGTCACAGGTGTGTATCACTGTTGTCATCAGTACAACGAGCAGTCACAGGTGTGTACTAATAGCAGTCACAGGTGTGTACTAATAGCAGTCACAGGTGTATCACTGTTGTCATCAGTACAACGAGCAGTCACAGGTGTGTACTAATAGCAGTCACAGGTGTATCACTGTTGTCATCAGTACAACGAGCAGTCACAGGTGTGTACTAATAGCAGTCACAGGTGTGTACTAATAGCAGTCACAGGTGTGTATCGCTGTTGTCATCAGTACAACGAGCAGTCACAGGTGTGTACTAATAGCAGTCACAGGTGTGTATCACTGTTGTCATCAGTACAACGAGCAGTCACAGGTGTGTACTAATAGCAGTCACAGGTGTGTACTAATAGCAGTCACAAGTGTGTATCACTGTTGTCATCAGTACTACAGGCAGTCACAGGTGTGTACTAATAGCAGTCTCGTGCTGAGCGAACCGTCAATCAATTAGGGGCCGTCCACACACACACACACACACTGACACACACCAAAAAAACAAACAAACAAACAAACAAAAAATGGTGATCAACTGTTCGTTTAAAACCGTCGTACACGACGAAAAATGGAAATACAAATATCAAGGTAACCGTCTGAGCTTCGACGATGGGAAGCATAAACATGAACTATTACGCCTTCAGTTCGAAGTTAAGGTCGATGACGTAATTGTATCGTACTGACGTGTATCCGTTTCGTGTGTAATCAGAAGAACCGGCCAGGTCGTTTCTATAACTTTGGAACTATAACTACGATAAGATAAAAACTTTGTAGCTCAAGCAAACAGCGCCGACCGCACGCTCTTTCAGTACACGTTCAACATTCTTCAGTGGGACATATGGCAACAGCCCTAACGTAGTGATATTCTACTCGCTCGCCATCCTTGAAATAACTCAGTTATACTGCTCAGCAACAACAGCATAGAAGAAGAAGAAGAAAGTACGCGATGTCGCCTGGCCGAGTTTTAAACACTGTTTTCATTTATTGTGCCTGTGTTGTTGGCCTGATGATTTTCCTTACGCAAGGTAATGATAATTATATTCTTTGTGTGTCAGTGATTTGTTTCATTCTGCAGTGTCAGTATCAGTATCAGTAGCTCAAGGAGGCGTCACTGCGTTCGGTCAAATCCATATGCGCTACACCACATCTGCCAAGCAGATGCCTGACCAGCAGCGTAACCCAACGCGCTTAGTCAGGCCTTGAGAGAGAAAGAGAGAGAGAGAGAGAGAAGATAAATACATAAAAATACTACTACTAGTACTACTACTATTTATAAGGCGCAAAATCTTGATGAAGTCAAATCTAAGCCGCACAAAAAAAAGAAAAAAAAGAAGAAAAGACAACAATGATGATAAATAAGCAAATAAACGTAAAACATGCACACACACACACACACACACACACACACACACACATGCATAACAGACATGCAACAAACATGCAGTTTCATACATATGAAAGCACAATCAAATACACATAAACGTACATGAACCCCAACACACACACACACACACACACACACACACATTACCCTGAACCCCCCCCTCCCCCCGCTCCTCCACACACTCATTCATTCATTCTGTATGAATCAATAGCGCTACGTGTCGATAGGGCTGTTAGAGTATAATCTATCGCTACCCGTCTTAATAGCGCTACTGACACGTAGCTATAATGATAGACACACGTACCATGTCGCCGCTCTGTCGATACACACGTACTTGGTATACCCGTCTACCTCTGAATCACGATCAGGATCAGGATTTGGGGCGTTGTTATATATACAACTTAGCCATTTTTGGCTTTTTATGCCACTTCAGATTTTACTCCTTTTTATTGTTGGTCAGGTCGTTGACTAGCTCAGTCATTTTATCCATCAAAGTCGTATTTCGTTTTTTGTCAATAACTCATGTTTATCTATGAGGTTCTTAAAAGTATTTATACTAGGTGCACGTTTAATATTGTTTGTTAATTTGTTCAAATAATTTGTTACGCTGTTACTAAATGTAAACTTTCTGAAGTTTGTTCTGGAATAATTATTGTTTAAATATTTTGTCTGTACTGTAGTGTCTGCCTTTGGAGTACAAAAAAAACAACAACAACAACAAAAAACCATACTTTGTTTACATCGTCAACCCCATGAAATATTTTGTACGTCGGTATCAAGTCCCCTGTTACTCTTCTTGCTTTAACTCTCTCCATACGAACGGCGGAAGAGACGACGTTACCAGCGTTTCACCCCAATTACTATCATCAAAATATTGCAAGCGGAAGGCTCTTATACTGAAGACGTGAATGTTGACAAAGAATACCACAATTCTTACGACGGAAGCTAAAGGTTGGGTCATTCAGACACCCACTGGACATCCGAGGGGTCTGTGTAGAGGAGAAGAGAGGACTGGCCGTACTGAGTGAGTTAAGTGATGGTAGTTGTACGTGGTTTTGACATGTAATATTCTACTTGCTCGCCATCGTTGAAATAACTCAGTTATGCTCCTCAACAACAACAACAACAACAACGAAGAAGAAGAAGAAGAAAAAAAACAAAGTACGTGATGTCGCTTGGCCGATGTCGCGTCCGCCTAGAAAGTGAGAGAATCGGAGCGCGCTGGTTCGAATCACAGCTCAGCCACCGATATTCCCCCCCCCCCCCCCCCCCGAACCCCCCACCCCCCTCCCTCTCCACAAGACCTTGAGTGGTGGTCTGGACGCTAGTCATTCGGATGAGACGCTAAACCGAGGTCCTGTGTGTAGCATACACTTAGCGCACGTAAAAGAACCCACGGCAACAAAAGGGTTGTTCCTGGCAAAATTCTGTAGAAAAATCCACTTCGATAGGAGAAACAAATCAAACTGCACGCAGGAAAAAAAGAGGAAGAAAAAAAAAAGGGGGGGGGGGGGGGGTGGCGCTGTAGTGTAGCGACGCGCTCTCCCTGGGGGGGAGTAGCCCAAATTTCACACAGAGAAATCTGTTGTGATAAAAAGAAATACAATGTCCGAGATTTGTCTGCTTGTTTCTCACCCTCTGTTTCATGACTGACAAAAGGCCTACGCCTGTCTCAGTTCTATAAACTACTACCGTACATAGCTGTTCGTGTGCACGCGCCCGCATGTTGTGTGTGTGTGTGTGTGTGTGTGTGTGTGTGTGTGTGACATGAGTGTGTGTGTGTGACATGAGTGTGAGTGTGTGTATATATGTGTATGTGTGTGTGACATGTGTGTGGGTGTGTGTGTGTGTGTGCGTGCGTGTGTGTGTGTGTGTGTGTGTGTGTTTGTTCTTTAGTTTAGCGTCTTTTCACTATTAGTGATATTAGACGATAAAGAAAAAGAAAGAACAAAAAGGGGGGGGGGGGGGGGGGGGGTAGGGAGGGGGGAAAGAGAAGTCAGAATAAAATAGAAAAGGTAGAACACTACTATGAAATGCATAACTAACATGAAATTAGCTTTAACAGTAACAATTCAATAATGATGATATTAACTAAAACCAGTAACATGATTATGAAGTACATTAAAGGAATGTAGAAATAGGGCTATGAACTAATGCCTTTGAAATTTCTACTAAATGAACCTCGTTAGAAATAACTTCCCCTAAAATCATCTGCAGTATTGTTACTCTCTGTGAAATACTTGGGCAAGAAGATACGTAACTGCTGACATTGAAACAAACTATGATGCAAGCCGAACTGCTTACCACAAATGCATATAACATTTTTACTATATTTTATCTTCAGCGCGTCAAGTTTGTGTGTGTGTGTGTGTGTGTGTGTGTGTGTGTGTGTGTGTGTGTGTGTGTGTGTGTGTGCGTGCTCGTTTGCGCGTGAACCTGATGTATGTAGTCTATGTCATTGTTTCTACTAATCGATTATTTTAGTGTGCATGCCAACGTTTCCTGTACTAGTAGGATGAGGATGACTGGTGTGTGTGTGTGTGTGTGTCTGTGTGTGTGAGAGAGAGAGAGAGAGAGAGAGAGAGCGGGAGACCGACCGACAGATAGACAGACAGACACACACACACACACACACAGAGTGAGAGATAGAGACAGAGAGACAGAACAGAGAAAGAGAGAGAGAGATCGAGAGAGAGAGACAGAGGACAAATAACAACACTTTCACGTCAATGTGCGTCCACATGTGACATTCTAAAAGCTTCGACAGAGCAGAAATAGAGACAGACACAGACAGACAGAGACAGAGAGACAGAACACAGACAGACAGACAGACAGAAGAGACACAAACAGAGACAGACAGACAGAGACATAACACACACACACACACACACACACACACACACACACACACACAGAGAGAGAGAGAGAAGAAACACAGACACAGAGACAGACAGACAGCTAGAGACTGAGACAGAGACACAGCCAGAGACAAAGAGACAGAAAGACTTAAGGAAACTGATAACAATACTTTCATGTCACTGTGCGTCCACCCCACCCTGTGACATTTTTCTTCTTCGTTCGTGGGCTGCAACTCTCACATTCACTCTGTGTACACGAGTGGACTTTTACGTGTTTGACCGTTTTTACCCCGCCATGTAGGCAGTCATACTCCGTTTTCGGGGGTGTGCATGCTGGGTATGTTCTTGTTTCCATAACCCACCGACACCCACATGGACTTCAGGATCTTTAACATGCGTATTTGATATTCTGCTTGCCGTATACACACGAAGGTGGTTCAGGCACAAACAAGTCTGCACATATTATGTTGACCTGGGAGATCGGAAAAAGAACCTCCACCCTTTACCCACCAGGCGCCGTTACCGAGATTCGAACCCAGGACCTTCAGATTGAAGTCCTACGCTTTAACCACTCGGCTATTGCGCCCGTCTGTGACATTGATTCTAAAGGTTCCGATCCACCGACACCCCCGGGAAGTGCCAAGCCGATCCCGTCCGACGATCCCTACCTTCAGCCGTCGGTCAATTTTGCCGCCGCTACCGCCAACCAGAGGTGTAACTGCCTGCAGTGTCAGACCCTTGTTCAGGTCACCAATGCCACGAGACAGGTGGGTTTTGTGTTTGTATTTCTTTTCATCACAACAGATTTCTCAGTGTGAAATTCGGGCTGCTCTCCCTAGGGAGAGCGCGTCGCTACACTACAGCGCCACACATTTTTTTTTTTTTTTTTGTACTTTTTTCCTGCGTGCAGTTTTATTTGTTTTTTCTATCGAAGTGGATTTTTTTTTTTCTACAGAATTTTGCCAGGAACATCCCTTTTGTTGCCGTGGGTTCTTTTACGTACGCTAAGTGCATGCTAGCACACGGGACCGCGGTTTATCGTCTCATCCGAATGACTAGCGTCCAGACCACCACTCAAGGTCTAGTGGAGGGGGAGAAAATATCGGCAGCTGAGCCGTGATTCGAACCAGCGCGCTCAGGTTCTCTCGCTTCCAAGGCGGACGCGTTACCTCTAGGCCATCACTACAAATATTATGTTGATGATGATGATGATGATGATGATGATGATATTGATGATGATGATGATGATGATGATGGTGATGATGATGATGATGGTGATGATGGTGGTGGTGAAATTGATGATGATGATGAAGATGATGATGGTGATGATGGTGGTTGTGATGATGATGATGATGATGGTGATGATGAAGGTGGTGATATTGATGATGGTGACGATGGTGAGGATGATGATGTTGATGATAGTGATGATGATGATGATGATGACGATGATATATATATATATATATATATATATATATATATATATATATATATATGTAGACAGATATATAGATAGGTAGATAGATAGATAGACAGACAGACAGACAGACAGATAGATAGATACAAAAACAACAAAACAGCAAACGACAACAAC
>NC_134903.1:16772485-16802485 GCF_041734735.1 Babylonia areolata
TCTTCACACATATGCATTTTGTTGTTGCGTATCCCAAACCCGAGTGATAGTCTTTCCATGTATACATGTGCTTTACTATTCACTTGTGCCGACATGTTGTGCTTATGACATTTGTTTGTGTCATTCCAGGCACTGTCTTCTTCTTCTTAGTTCTTCTCCTAGTTGTCTTCTTCTCATTATTTCTTCTTCTTAGTCTTCTCCTTTAGAATATTGTAAATAAAACAATAGAGAAACCCATTTGTGACTGGCCTCTATATGTTCCTGGCCTGTGCGTGGGATCTTGTCTATCCTTTCATTCAATCAATCATTTAGTTAAGTCTTTTGTGCCGTACCCTTCAGTAACCACTCGGAGCACGGCTACAAAAGTGGCGTCGCCGACAGGATTAAGATCCATCACAGATTAGATCAAATTATTCCCTTTATGGTTTCAATTCTTTTATAAAAATTCAATCCATCTCTAACCCACAGCCCTTTACCACCAAGTGTACCTTGTTACAACTTGGCGCTGTGAGCATAGGATGTGCTAGTTCTCTATATCTCTTAATAAATCAAAGCTCATAGCCAAGCTTACTCTATCACATACTTGGCACTGTGAGCCAGGATCGTACAGGAACGAGAGGTAGCACTAACGGTCACATAGGGATAGTTTAACATAGGAGAAGAGAGAAGACAGTGCAGCAGGTACGTCAAGTTCACAACAAGAAACGTCGCCCCATCAAGATGGCTTCAACCGACTTCCTGCCCAAACTCCCGACGCTATCCGGTGAGGAAGGCAGCAGTGAGGTCGACGACTTCATCAGTGAGGCCAGACTGATTCTCCAGCTACAGCCCCTGGATGACGCGACAGCCTCTCTCTGGCTGATATCAGCCCTTGCAGGCCGATGTCGCCAGCAGATCGTCAGGCTGCCAGCGACACAAGTGGACACCCCAGCCAAGATCCTTCGCATCATTGAAGAGAACTGGGGAGATCAGCGAGATGCCACAGAGCTTGCCACCACCTTCTTCAACAGGCAGCAGCAGCCCAAGGAGACGGTGACCAACTACGCATCACATCTTCGGTACCTGTGGACCAAGGTCAACAGGGCTGAAGATGGGGTGATCCAGGTGCCAGCGACCATCCTCCGCGACGCCTTCGCCAGAGGCCTTCAGCCAGCCGCACTCAGGCACGATGTCAGGCGTTTCATCCGTGACCACCCTGACACCACCTTCGAGGCAGCAAAGAAGGAGGCCCTGCGATGGCTGTGGGAGGACAGCCACACCTACAATACCTGCCCCGGCATAGACAACACCACTGTTGTCCACCTGGAAGCTCAGCTGGCCACACTCGCAGCTGAGAACACCAGCCTGCGATGTCAGCTGCAGTCCTCCATGCCAACACAACGCCTACATCCTCCAGGGCCAGCCCTCCATCCTCATGGCTGTGCTGCTGACCACACCCCAGACCCTCCACACTGTGTCTGGTGTGAGAGGTCTGGCCACACAGAGCACCAGTGTCGGCACAAGCGGCGCTACATTAATGAGGACAGGCAATCAAAGGCTGAAGACAGACAACCAGCCACATCTAAGGGGAGACGACTGACCACACATGCGGTCAACAAGCAGCATGTCACTGCCAACAAGACACCTCCCCCCAGCCAACTGCACTTGCGACCCAAGCTGCCACCAGAAGAGCTGCGCAGACTTCAGCTTGCTGACCCCACCATTGGGCCAGTCCTGTCTGCATGGCCAGCCACACCAGCCCTCAGCTCCAACTGGCAGACCAGTGTGCTGACCCAGCAGCATGACAGACTGATCTGCAGGAAGGGTGTCCTGCATCGACGGGTGATGGACCCTAAGCTTGGGGCGTCTGAGCAGCTAGTGCTTCCCAGCAAGCTCCGCCCCCAGGTCCTGTCATCCATACAATACCGCACGGGGCACCAAGGCTTCCAGCAGGCTGCAGAGATGCTGCGACCCCAGGTCTACTGGCCTGGCATGTACCGCGACCTGGAGCAACACTTCTCCAGTGGCCCATCCAGCAGCAACACCACCCAGCCTGCCTGCATCCAGACCCAGTCATTGGAAACCAGGTCAGTCTCTTCCTCTGCAGCAGCACCAAGAAACCGCAGACGCAGACGGAGGCACCACAGCACCACACCTAACGCTGTGGTCCCACAGGTGTCCCCACCTGTAGTCAGCCCAACTCAGCGGAGGCATGAACAACCGCCTTCTGTCACGCCTACAGACCCGGTCCCACTGCACCACCAGGGCGACAAAGTGTCTGACACTGACACTGATGCTGATGCTGACAGTGGTGTGTGGCTGACCATGCCCATACCAAGACCCAGGACATCAACCCTGCGAGCTGTACCAGAGCCGCCTCCACTACCACCAGATCCTGCACCTAGGCGCTCCACACGACTGGCAACCAGGGCACCACTGACTGTGTGAGGAGACTGATGTCAAACATTTAACAGCCAGAACAGTGACACTGCAAAACACTCATGTTTCTTATTTTTTTCATTCTTGCTGAACTGAGGCAATGCTGATTTTGTTTTTCCTGTTCCTGTTCATGCTGTAATTTTCTTTTCATTTTCAGATATTTCTACACTAATTCATGTTTCATGTTATTTTATTTCTCTTCTTGCTTAATTTAACCTGTGATCTAGCTTGTCACAAGGTCTTAGCAATGCAAAGTATGTTTATAATCTATGCTTTTATACATGTATGCTACTCAACATGCGCGTCTGACAGTGATAGGATAGATAGATTGATAGGCACACAAATGAATGCTTTCCATCTTCATAGTGTATTTACCAAATTGGGACCCCTTCTCTATATCAAACTCTTCAAAGTTAAGTTAGGATGCATTCGACTAAGTCCAAACTCTTAACTTAACCTGGCTAAAGCCACTTTGAATATAGATGTAGGGTGTTGTTCCTAAGAAGGTTGCAGTCATTCACTTAGCTATCAGTTATCAGCTAAATTATCTCCCTTACCTGCCCAATAATTCTTGTTTGATGCTCAGCTAAGTCTCCTCACAAGAATTACTTTTAATTAACCATCGCGGACGATGGATTTCAAAAGATGGGGGGAGGTGTGACCAAGCGCGCTATGCTTGCTCCAACACTATTCACGCACAAGCCACAGCAGACGACAGTTTTCCCTCATAACCCGGGCACAGAATGTGTGACGTCACTCCGCTTACATCATTTTGTCCTCCTCGCCAGGCCACCTGCTGACGGCTTGACCAGTGTCGCGTTGTGGTACGTCATTGGCTGAGAGCAAACTTGTGTTTCTGTTCCACCGTAATTAATTAATAACTCTCTTGTCAGATCAGTAAACTACTAGTATTATATACTGGCAGACTCGTCTTAATTCCATCTTTAAATCTATTCCATTTATGTTCGCCTACGTTAAACTGATCTAACGCAGTTTGTAATTTTCAGTGATGAGCTCGTTAAAACTGACCCTGTTCAGGTGACTTAAATTAAGATTATAAATTTATCTTAAATAACCAACACTTCATTTTATACTCATTATAAAGTAGGTGTTGAGCTCTTTCTTTTGCAACTTATCCGACGTAAATCGGTTCAGGAATCATTTAGAAATCTATCACTGAACACCTTTAAACAAACACAATTGTCATCGGATTCTCCGTGATTAGTGACGATCTGCTTGCAAGCACACGTGACGCACTTTGCGGTCCGCTAAACTTGCATAAATTGGCACAGTGAATGATGAGTGGTCATTTCATACCTGGTCAGTCATCTGACCAGAGCCTGCTCTCTCTCTCTTGCTGTGTCGCGGGCAGTGTGTCGTGTGTGTCCCCACAACAGCTGACACCTCGCTACGTATCGCTGTAAGTAGTAGTGTGTAGAATGTGTTGATTTGTAAATTGTATTATTTGACACAGTACTTGTGTTTATATGAGTATGTTCAGTTATTGCTTTGTTCAGTTAATTCTTTGTTCAGTTATTGCTTTGACATGTTAGTCACAGCTCGGCTATCATTGATCTAGAAAATTGCCATGTCGTCATATGCTCGTAGCGGTGTTCCATTTGATTCTTAACGTCACAGCCAGTGACGTCTCTGGACACTAGTAGTTTGTTCCAGAATGTTCTAGTGAGTGCGTAAAGTTCATTCACCACTTAATGGTTAAACCATGATGGTGCTTCACTTACTATCCGGTCTATCAGTTTGCCAGTATAATATCAAAGCCACTGATTCTATAATCTTGTTCATTATTCATATATTATTTTACATGCTGATATCAATTGTACTGCTACAGTGTGCTCAGTACTCTAAGAGGTGTGTAGTATTCTGCTGTTGTGATTACAAGATAGTGTTGGATTAATTGTTTCAATCACTTTAACTGCGCTATTTAAATGTATTAGAAATGTCATTTGATGTCAGCGTCTGGTCTTCACACATATGCATTTTGTTGTTGCGTATCCCAAACCCGAGTGATAGTCTTTCCATGTATACATGTGCTTTACTATTCACTTGTGCCGACATGTTGTGCTTATGACATTTGTTTGTGTCATTCCAGGCACTGTCTTCTTCTTCTTAGTTCTTCTCCTAGTTGTCTTCTTCTCATTATTTCTTCTTCTTAGTCTTCTCCTTTAGAATATTGTAAATAAAACAATAGAGAAACCCATTTGTGACTGGCCTCTATATGTTCCTGGCCTGTGCGTGGGATCTTGTCTATCCTTTCATTCAATCAATCATTTAGTTAAGTCTTTTGTGCCGTACCCTTCAGTAACCACTCGGAGCACGGCTACATATATCTATCTATATATATATCTATGTGTGTGTGTGTGTGTGCAAAGGAGCCATGATGCACCAATATGTTGAGCAAAGTGACAAAAAAACAACAACAACAAAAAAACAACACACACACACAAAAAAAACAACAACCTGTGGTCTCATGATCCTTATTTCATTATAACCCCCACCTCCACCCTCCACCCCGCAGACCTTCTAAACGAATGATAATCCTGATGTAGTATTTCTTCCAAGATCTGTCACATTTTCATCATTATATAGAGGGCAGGTTTGTCTCGACCACTAAATGCCTCCCACGGTGCTTGCATATGAATAAGTGTTACAAGAACAGCACACTATTTGGTGATATCTCTTCACACTTGCCCGATCCACCTTCGTGTGCATACGCACGTTAAAGATCATGTCATCCGTGCCAGCGTTCGGTGGGTCATATATATATACAAGAACATACCTAGCATGCACTCACCACACCACACACTCCCCGAAAACGGAGTATGACTGCCTACATGGTGGGGTAACTAAACAAAACGGTCATTCACGTAAAGTGTTACATGTATGTATGAATGTGTATGTGTGCGTGCCTGAAATTTGATTGAATGACATGGGGAACGAATGTTGAGTTCCCAATTGTAGCCGTCAGTCGGCTCTGAAATGAAATGAAATTATGGTGCTTAGAGCCTCGCCGACCACTAAGGCCATCTCAAGGCTATCGCCACGTTAATACCTACTACAAGGGTAAAAAAACAAACAATAAAGACAAGTCATCACTTTAAGCTTTCCACTCAAAGTTTAAAAAACCTTCCATAGTTTAAAACCTTGAAATTTGATTAAAAATGTTCACTTCTTACAAGAAGTCTATCAGCGCCCACGGAGCGACATCACGAAACAAGGTCTTCAAAGAAACCGCCGTGTAATGTCTGTGTCTAACGTCATGCAGATCCCAACAGTCGACTCTGCCGAGGAAGGCAGCCTGTTTGTGCAAATGATCCCGTGTTTGTAAAGCGTTTAGAGCTTGGTCTCCGACCGAGGATAGGCGGTGTGTGAGCTTCCATATCACCATCACCATCATCATCTGTGTGTGTGTGTGTTAATGTATGTGTGTGTGTGTGTGCGTGTGTGTGTGTGTTAATGTATGTGTGTGCGTGTGTGTGTGTGTGTGTGTGCGTGTGAGTGTGTGTGTTAATGTATGTGTGTGTGTGTGTGCGCGCGCGCCTTTAGATCCCTCGTGTAGACGTCTTTTAAGCGCAGACTTTGTCTTTCTTAATGGACGCCAGTTCTCCGCAGAGAAGGTCTTTGGGGATTCGACCCTCCTCCACGCGATGGACGTGCCCCAACTGGCGAAATGAATAAATAGATAAATAAACAAATAAATGAATAAATAAGCATATTCAAAAAAAAGGTTGAAGTCACGTTTAGCGACAAACACGCACGTTCCAGCCGCTACTAGTATCATTATCAGTATCAGTAGCTCAAGGAGGCGTCACTGCGTTCGGTCAAATCCATATACGCTACACCACATCTGCCAAGCAGATGCCTGACCAGCAGCGTAACCCAATGCACACACTATCACTAACATTAACACTACTAACGCTAACACAATGACACACTAACACACAAGCCTCGCTAAGTTTCTGTCAACCATAAGCTCCATATTTCATGACTCAGCCATCCGAACGCGTTTCACCCAGGCAGCAGTCCCTTGACGTTGAAGTACCCATGTTTTACGACACAGCCACCCGCCCCACCCTGTTGAAGTGAGTCCTCCGTCTTATCACTCCATCACTGATAAGACAACCGCGTTATTCAGGATCAAAATCAATGGCCCTCGATCGGCCCACATGGACTCGTAGTATACTTATAGCCCTTCATCTGTGAAGCTGATGTGGGGCCTTTGGACCTCTAGGCCAAGATGGAAAGATGTGGAGTGATGGCCTAGAGGTAACGCGTCCGCCTAGGAAGCGAGAGAATCTGAGCGCGCTGGTTCGAATCACGGCTCAGCCGCCGATATTTTCTCCCCCTCCACTAGACCTTGAGTGGTGGTCTGGATGCTAGTCATTCGGATGAGACGATAAACCGAGGTCCCGTGTGCAGCATGCACTTAACGCACGTAAAAGAACCCACGGCGACAAAAGGGTTGTTCCCGGCAAAATTCTGTAGAAAAATCCACTTTGATAGGAAAAACAAATAAAAGACCAGGCAGGAAAAAAATACAAAAAAAATGTGTGGCACTGTAGTGTAGCGGTGCGCTCTCCCTGGGGAGAGCAGCCCGAATTTCACAAAGAGAAATCTGTTGTGATAAAAAGAAATACAAATATGTATATATATATATATATATATATGTGTGTGTGTGTGTGTGTGTGTGTGTGTGTGTGTGTGTGTGTGTGTATAATCAATTTTCCTGTTAATTCAAGATAATATAGACATATAGTTATTTCACCTTTTATATAAATACATACAGTTCAGTCACCAGTTGGCTGACATATAGTTCAATCACCTGCTATCTGAAGATGTTGAGTATATCTAGCATTTGCTTGAAAACATAGAGTTTATTTAACATTAACCAGAAAATCAGTTGGAGAACTGTGCAGCTGCTTTACTCTTCAGTTGAAGTTACATATATATTTGCCTGTTAATTTCAGAAATATTACTATTCAAATGTTAAATGAAGGTTTACTTTCGCGTATTTTTCAGTCGTGATGTTAACAATTTTAACATTTTTTCCTCCAGTGCTGTCTCCCGTCGCTGTGTCACTACAGTCCACGTGTAAAACAGTGGGTTGAGGGCAGCGTTGAGAGGTGACATGAACACAACCAGGGTTCCATAGATCTTGTCTGACACAGTGACACCACCTGCTGACATCACCGTGACCAGGCCGAATGAAATCCAGCAAACAGCAGTCATGACAGTCACTTTTCTCATCAGGTAGACTGAGGAATACACTGACCTCTTTTTGGGTTCCAATGCAATTCTGTTTGTTGGTGTCAGTTTGCAGATGATAACTTGACCAGCTACAATAGTTATGTTGAAAATGAAATTGATTGCCACAATAGCATTAATCCACCTGAACTCCTGATGAGTCCTGTAACGCTGAAATAAAGCCAGACGACACAGCCCAGACTGACCAGAGAGGCCCCAGTGTGACAGTCCAGGAAGAAATGGTATGAGAGACAGGGAGAATCCAGCAAACCAAATCGCCGCACAAGTTAAAGAAATTGAACTTTTATTAAATGCACAGGATCTGTTTAGGGAATAAAGAACGATACTGTGATCCAGGCTAATGATGAAGATGATAAAAACTGACACCTCACTGGACATAATGAAAAGAAATCCACTCATTTTACACATCATACTTTCCGTCCATAACTTTTCAAAGGTGATGTAGTCTCCATAAAAGATTTCATTTGCTACCAAGACAATTCCAAGATGACTTCCCATACATATATCAGCAACATTTAAATGGGCAATGGTTATGAGAAAAATCCTTCCAAATAGTTCCTTGATAAAAGACAAAGACAGAAAGCAAAGAACATTTCCTACAACAGCAATACCACATATAATCCAGAAGAAAATCGTGTGTAATGTCGATGTCATCAATCCTCGACATGAAGGAAGCACAGCTTGAGGTGCCACACATATCATTTCGCTTGTCTGTTCAGGGAGAATGTTATCACAACAAAACCTGTAATCTGACGACAAGATATGATTCAAACGAAATGCTGATGAAATCAAATCGCGAGGAAAATTTATCAGTGGATTCTTCCTTATATCCAATTCAGTCAATTCAGGCATGTTTTTAAAACCTCTTATACCGATGGTTTTCAAGGATGAAAAGGACAAATTCATACACTTTAAACAGGGTAGGTAAACAGATATTTCGGTATCAAGTATTTCAAGAGATGTGTTTGACATGCCTGCATGTTTCAGAGTATAATGTACGCACCTCAACAATTTGCTTTTTATTTCCTTTAGCGGGTTATTTGCTAAAGATATTGTTCTCAAATTAGCCAGCTGAAGGAAAACAGTCACATCAAGGGATCTCAAATGGTTGTTGTCAAGATTGAGAGACTGCAGGTTGGTGATCTTTACACCCGATACATTATACAACGAACAGTGTGACAGAGTCAGATGAATGAGATGTACACTATGTGTGAAATCTGTCAGTGACATTCCTGACCCTGTAGCATCCACGTAGCGAAGTGGAATGAAGAGGTGAACGGGAAAATGCTGACTGCACCAGAAAGAATGACCTTGACAAAGACACCCCTCAGGACAAATCATGTCACACATCAGTTCATCATCCCGCTTTGGACACTGACCCCAGACATCACATAGATGATATTCATGCACACAAACTTTGGAATCTCTACACTGGTATAGGTAAGGACACACCACTGTCTCACAATCTAGCTCATCTTCTCCATAGACGCAGTCAGAAAACCCATTGCATCGAGTGTAGATTGGAAGACAGTACAACCACTCAGCAGTACAATGATAATGAGTGTCGGGACAAGTGTCTTCATCTTTCATCTCCTGTTGAGTAAAGTAACCTGTTCCATCTAAGTTGATGTAAAATCGTTGCTTCCGAAGAATTTCTTTGACTGGAGAATGCAGTGTTTCTTCTGTTGGACAACTGACCTCATCAGAATCATCAACACAGTCAGAGAATTCATTGCAAACACGACTGCGCCTTACATGTTGAGAGTTAAAACACGTGGAACCGTTATGTGAAAAAGGTTCACAGAATGACTCATCACTGTTGTCTGGGCAGTCCTGTCTAAAGTCACACACGAAAGTGTAATGAACTATTGTGAAATCATCATCACATCCGAACATGTCATGTGTATCTGTAGTTACCATCCTAGGTAGATCCTTGTGATAGTCATGCCGGTGGCTCGCGTTCGTAAACATGTGACTTTGTGAGTACCTTTCTTTTCCACAGTTACTTTGGAGATTGGAAAACAAAAATGCGTGTGACAGTTGTTTGTTTGAACAAAGAAATAAAACCTGGCGTGTGCTTGTGAAGACAGACTGTGATGATGGTAACTTGGCTACTGTATTTTGAGGCAAAACAGGTCGGAGAGAATGTGGTTGTATTTCACATAATGAGACTGAACATACCTGATGATTTACAACAGAAACGTGATAGTAAAGTGTCATGAAACGAAATTTTGTAGACATATATTTTTTGGAAGGATTATGTGGATGCATTGCTCTAAAGTGGTTTATATTGTAAATCAACGTGCCATCAGACCATTTAGAAAACTTGCTGTACATGAAGGGTACAATGTTCCAACCTGCTGTATAACCCAAACACAAATCAAACTCATAAAAGAATTTTGAAATGTGTGAAACGTCTTTTAGTTCCTTTCTTGTTTTAATTGAGGCTGTTTGTCCACTCAGACTTCTGCACTTAAAATTTATCACATCAAGACTGCTATATTCGTCAAATATTACAAGTTTAAAACATTTGTTATGTGAAGCCACCAGGCCCTGACAATCAGGACTGCTGAAGGGACAGTGTTCCGTTTCATCCTGACCACTTTCACACTCTGTCTTCAGGTTACAGTCTAGATGATCTTGAAATTCGGAATAGACAGTCACAGAACAATTGAACAAGCCACTTGACAGTTTAAAGGGCAGCGTAGTTTGAGAAGATGTAGTAAAATATAGTTTTATACTCTGACTCATTTCCGTGACACGAAGTTGAACATAAAGGTACGACGATAAAAAGATTTCAGCGAGTGGGAACTGATCAATGATCCAACTCTGTAAACTCTGTTGAGTTGCATTTGTTTTTCGGTACTGTAGTGTAGGACGTGTGTACGCTCTACTAAGCTTAGGCGAGTAGAATTGTTGTACACTGATCGAAATAGCGTGATTAGAGGGTCCCTTCAGCTCTGCACTGCAAACTATTTCTTTTGGAGAACCATATTTACCATGTGGTGCTACTAAATATCCAGTATGCTTCAACACGTTTTTCTTAATAAAAGCTTGTTTCCTTTGCACAATATTAAGGTTAACGAACGGAGTGTTGCTATGCTCCACATAAACATTTCCAAATGATTGAAAAAATAGTTCTTCAAGACTATGATGCATACAGATCACCGCAAAGCGCTCATATTTATACTGTATATCTGTTCGCCAGTAACTGGCATCACACCAATATGTTAAGCGTTGTGAATGAACTCGGACAAACTTATCTTGTGAGACCTCCACATGTATTCTGCAGAAAGAAATAAAGTCATCACACACACCATACACCACTCCTGTGTCCTGCATGTCATAATCCCCATGATTGTCACAGTCTGAAACATTGACTTGCAGGACTGTGTACTGTGTTTTGTTTTGATCCATAAAATATTCAATACCTGGACATATGGCCCTGAGCGTAGTAGAGCTGGTTTGGATATTTTTGTGGACTGTCTTACCTGTGATTAAATCAGAAAAGACAACAAGACATTGTCCTTTCAATCCAGTTTCACTCACAGGCTTTTAAACACGGCTGTGGAGGCACTCTTCAAAACATCATCGACGACATATTGTATTAAAAAAAAATGTAAACAGGTAACCAACTCATTGAAACAGTCAGCAATGAACTCACTGATGCCGATTGTATCAGTCAGCAAGCAGCCAATCAGTAAGCTATGGAACTGCCCCTCATTGTTCAGCCACTGGAGTTTCAGTTCATATTTTCAGCATTTGTTTCAGTGTTCTTTTTTTTATTTTCTGTTTTGGGATAGGGGTGGGGTGAGTGAGGGGGTGGGGGTGAGAAGTGTGTTAAGTCCCTCGTATTTCAATTAAAACATCTCCTTTGTCATTTTCTCTTCTTTTTTTTTTTTTTTTTCCTTTTGTGATGAAGTTGTTCAACAGCAGGCAGAAACCCTCAGGCATCCCTCTGAGACACAGGAAAAAAAAAAAAACATTCTGCAAGCCAGAGTGCATTTTCTTCCGTCAGAGAATCACAAAAGAAAACTAGTTATTAAAAACTCCAAACAGGGCATCAGGAATTGTAATAATATTTGAACATGAAGACTGGAAAACGGCGCCCCAAGCTACAGAACGGGACAAGGACGAAAGGAGCTTACACAAGACGAGGTCCCTTGAACCCCCAGCACGGCAACCAAACCATCACCACAGCCACTGCAGGCAATAGCCGAGAGATCCAGTCTGCCGGAGAAGTACTGACAAAGAATCTAAACCGGACCAGAAGGATCTAGAAGATTCACACAGGTTTGCTTTTGAACGCGTATGCCAGGTGGGATATATATTCTCAGTACTTCTCCAATAGACCGGATCCCCCAGCCATCACCAGCAGCAGCCGTGGTGACAACTTGGCCACCATGCTAAAAGTTCAAAGGTTACCATGCCAAGAGTTCAAAGGACCTCACGCAAGCGCCCTTCATCCTAGAATTTGATTTTGCCAACAAGCAAAGCCATGGTTTATGTGCGATTCCTGCTGAACAACAACAAAATCAAAAGTAACAAAGGGAAGGGATGGGGGATTTAACAGTACTGATATGAATCTGAAACATATATTTTTTATCACCATCTGATACCAGTGTTTTTCGAACCCAAGTTGTGCACTGCAAACGATACGATTCTTTCTTCAAAAGCCCACATCCATTTTTGACTCACTTGTGTAAACCCGATGTTCGGTTGTCCGTGTGTGTGTGTGTGTGTGTGTGTGTGCGTGTGTGTGTGTGTGGTAAACTTTAACATTGACATTTTCTCTGCAAATACTTTGTCAGTTGACACCAAATTAGGCATAAAAATAGGAAAAATTCAATTCTTTCCAGTCATCTTGTTTAAAACAATATTGCACCTCTGGGATGGTCCCCCCAAAAAATAAAAAAAGAAGCCAAATTATATGCAAATTGCATTTACTGTTGTATTTATATTTTTTTTATTCTCTAAACTTGGCACTTTGATCTGATATTCTGACACAACAACAAGAGCAGTCATTATTATCATTTTTTGTTCAAACAGGAACTTCTTTTGCTAGCATGGAAGTTTTATTTATTTTGCAAACGTTTTGGTGCAGATAGTAAAAAAGGGAAATTAATCTGTAATTAATGCTAGGGGACTTAATTTTGCTTTAAACTGATCTTAAACATTGCATTTTTAAATTATACTCAATACATAAAAAGCTTGTGTGTTTTGCTCTCAGTGTACAGGGCTTTCACTATGTTCATTCGCCCAAGTGGTCTTTTTCGGAAAATACTAAAATCAATACGACGAGTGGACTTTATAGATCTATTGGCTGAGCCCTGAAGGTCATGGGCAAAAATCAATTACATACACATATTTATACGCATTCAAAGCGCGTGCTCATATTCTTCGCGAACGCGAACGACGCCATTTTGTTTCAAGTTGTTGACCTGCCCGTTCAATCGTATATTCAATTGACAATACACGATAACATGTGATGGAAAGTTGGAGAAGGAGACCGTTAAATATTTATTCAGAGAAAGATTTGTGAACGCCTCATTACTTACTGGATTATGCCCCTAACTGCCATAAAAAATAACCAGTGGGAATTCACAGTTAAAAATTTGTAAACCATGCGAGTTAATATCCTTGAATTGATGAAACGAAAATATTTCCAGTCTTGACTTTTCTCAAAATGAAGTCCTTTTCACTTCATGCGACGTTTAGAAGTACTTGTACTTGGCTCTACATGTTATTAGTTTAACAAAATACTCAATTTTCATATCAACTTTAAAACTATAAAACTAGAATGAACATAAAAGAGAAATTGAGTCGACCGTATCGTACTACATTCCCGGCGGGTGTAACTGAACTTGTACATCTATCTAGATCTAGAGAAAATGGCTAAATGTTGCAGTGTGATTGCAGCGATACCCACGTCTCCTTTACTGCGGACTTAAAAAGAATTTTTTATTGCCCTTAAAGATTTTTTTTAATGCCCAAGATACACCAGAATAATATGATTTAAACAGCGTTCTCACTGCGAATACCGCAATTGATTTATCGCCCTTTAAAAAAGTATGTTCAAATATTAAATTTTAGAACGTCAGTTAAGGAGACATGATAGTGTAATGGGTAAGACAGTTTCTTCTCACCCGAACACGCAGGGTTCGAATCTGGCTAGGACTTCTTTTTTTTTTTCTTTTTCTTTTTTTTACCGGAAGCTTTATAATAACAAATACAGAACACATTTTAACGATTAGATTTTTAATAAAAGTGTATCACAAGTGAGTCTTGAAGGCCTTGCCTCTCTTGTTATTTCATTGTTTAAAGATCATTATTTAGATCTGTCAAAGTTTCAAACTTACTCTATATTTGTCGTGACTTTCCCGCTTTACTAACTTGTAACAAAGATGTCGTCCGGGCAAGTCCATTTCTTTCGACAATTTGTGACTGGTGGATCAAACGCCCATTTCCACTCTGAACAATACAAGGTTTTCTTGTGTTCCAGAGTGTGAAGATTTGCCCACGGCTGTGTGTGTGTGTGTGTGTGTGTGTGGTCAATATGTTTGATCTGAATGGGGATACAAATGTTACTTTGCTTCCCACAAATCACCTCTAGAGGAGTAGCTATATTATTTAGAAATAATTTTGAATCCTAATTAAAGAAGGTATACAAAGATCCTTTGCCATTTTCTTTGTTTGGGTTGGTATCTTGTCTTTTCTCAACATTTAAGATAAGGGGGACTTCTGACTCTTTTTCACACTGCGAGAAAACATGGGGAATGACCACGCTTTCTTGTAGTCCCATCCTGTAACTTCAAGGGAGAGACAGCGTTGAATGTTTCCCCACGTTTTCTCGAACGCTCAGTCGCCATAGTCCATACTAACCAGTGAAGGATACTGCCCCCTACCTCCTCACCCCTCGTCTCCCTTAACACTTACATTTGATCATTAGAAGAGCTATCTGCATCGTCATTATGGCCATGAAGTGCTGTGTGGTGTGGTGCAGTGTGGTGTGCACATCACACAAGGTGTTATAAATCTAGGATCTATTTCACAGTGATCCGCTATAAAAGTGTGACGCCGAATAAAGAACAAAAAACAACAACAAAAGCACGTCTGTAGCACCCACATGACTTTGGTCATCAGACGTCACCTGTACAGCTGTGATAACCATTGGAGAAAAGAATTCAGAGAGAGGGAGTCAACCATCGAGTGTGATCAGAAACGGTTCGATATCAGCTTGAGTTAAAGCCTACTTGAAGCCCAGCTTGGTCATCGGTATCCACTCCTTCAATCATAATTTCCCTGTCTCCCTTTCCCTTGTTTTCCTTGGCTTTTGTTCTCCCCTTCTAAACCACACCCTCCCTCATGCCAGCTCTACACCTTCAATCTTCAAACAGCTGTGTTCAGTGAACAATTGTGCCGATAGCTCACTTCACCAAGCTGCAGTGAAACTCTGGGCTGATGTTGTTGACATTGCGTGAATGATCTCCCCAGGACCAACCTGGTAGTGATACACACACACACACACACATGCAAGGTCAGTAAATGGCACCATCAGTCACTCCCGTGTATGCATATTCATTATCAGTGCGTAGGTCGCATCGACAGTTCGCGATACCATATTTGTAAAAGGAGGTGCAGGTGGCTGCTAAATCTTATTCAGGGAATGGTTTCTACTTAGGCGTCATCACTTACTGCATAATTTCCACGAACAACCATCCAAATAAAGAAATATCTACTTGCGTTTCATCATTTGTCAGACTTAAGTCGAGCTGAATAGGTCGACGCATAACTGAACAGTCTTTCAATTTATACAAACGAAATGCCAAATTACGCAATTATTTGGGGAGAAATTCTGGTTTTCGATGATGAGCATGCGTTTCCACAGATTATGACACTGAGAAGCCATTTTTTCTGTTTTCTCGTCCTAGATCTGACAGTCAGGTGGTGATGGACCTGATGTCTGCACTGTGAGAACACGTCATGATTTTGCCAAAGGAACTGGACTTGTCGAGAGTGACTGTCATGTACACTATGCCCGAACATGCGTCTGAAGACTTTATTCTAATTCTATTTCAATCATGTGCTTCATGTGTTTCTTCCATTTCTATTATGTTTCAGTGTATTTGCTTTTTGACTCACTTGTGTAAACAAAGTGAGTCTATGTTTTAAGCCCGTGTTCGGTTGTCTGTGTGTGTGTGTGTGTGTGTGTGTGTTTCTGTGTCTGTGTCTGTGTGTCCGTGGTAAACTTTAACATTGCCATTTTCTCTGCAAATACTTTGTCAGTTGACACCAAATTTGGCATAAAAATAGGAAAAATTCAGTTCTTTCCAGTCATCTTGTTTAAAACAATATTGCACCTCTGAGATGGGCACAAAAAAACCAAGAGGGGCAAGGCCTTCAAGACTCACTTGTGATACACTTAAAAAAAAAAAAAATCTAATCGTTAAAATGTGTTCTGTATTTGTTATTATAAAGCTTCCGGTAAAAAAAAAGAAAAAAAAGTCCTAGTCAGATTCGAACCCCGCGTGTTCGGGTGAGAAGAAACTGTCTTACCCATTACACTATCATGGCTCCTTAACTGACGTTCTAAAATTTAATATTTGAACATAATTTTTTAAAGGGCGATAAATCAATTGCGGTATTGGCAGTGAGAACGCTGTTTAAATCATATTATTCTGGTGTATCTTGGGCATTAAAAAAATCTTTAAGGGCAATAAAAAAATTCTTTTTAAGTCCGCAGTAAAGGAGATGTGGGTATCGCTGCAATCACACTGCAACATTTAGCCGTTTTCTCTAGATCTAGATAGATGTACAAGTTCAGTTACACCCGCCGGGAATGTAGTATGATACGGTCGATTCAATTTCTCTTTTATGTTCATTCTAGCTTTATAGTTTTAAAGTTGATATGAAAATTGAGTATTTTGCTAAACTAATAACATGTAGAGCCAAGTACAAGTACTTCTAAACGTCGTATGAAGTGAAAAGGACTTCATTTTGAGAAAAGTCAAGACTGGAAATTTTTTCGTTTCATCAATTCAAGGATATTAACTCACATGGTTTACAAATTTTTAACTGTGAATTCCGACTGATTCTGTGGATATTTTTTTATGGCAGTTTGGGGCATAATCCAGTAAGTGATGAGGCGTTCACAAATCTTTCTCTGAATAAATATTTAACGGTCTCCTTCTCCAACTTTCCATCACATGTTATCGTGTATTGTCAATTGAATATACGATTGAACGGGCAGGTCAACAACTTGAAACAAAATGGCGTCGTTCGCGTTCGCGAAGATTATGAGCACGCACTTTGAATGTGTATAAATATGTGTACGCAGTTGATTTTTGCCCATGACCTTCAGGGCTCAGCCAGTAGATCTGTAAAGTCCACTCGTCGTATTGATTTTAGTATTTTCCGAAAAAGACCACTTGGGCGAACGAACATAGTGAAAGCCCTGTACACTGAGAGCAAAACACACAAGCTTTTTATGTATTGAGTATAATTTCAAAATGTAATGTTTAAGATGAGAAAGATCAGTTTAAAGCAAAATTAAGTCCCCTAGCATTAATTACAGATTAATTTCCCTTTTTTACTAACTGCACCAAAACGTTTGCAAAATAAATAAAACTTCCATGCTTAGCAAGTTCCTGTTTGAACAAAAAAATGATAATAATGACTGCTCTTGTTGTGTCAGAATATCAGATCAAAGTGCCAAGTTTAGAGAATAAAAAAAAATATATATATATATATAACAGTAAATGCAGTTTGCATATAATTTGGCGCAGGTATTTCTTTTCAACATCGCGGATCATTTGATTTACAACATTGCGTAAATGAGCATATATCTGTTTAAAATTTTCCAGACCAAATTTTCGCCATATTCGCTCAGCGGAGCGACGCTGCTGTTTTGCCATCTTGATTTCAAGAGACATCCAGGTGCACATAAACGATCAAACACAACACGCATTTTGAGAGGGGCATGCTTGTCAAGCAAGGTCCTGGAGGGAAGTGTTGTAGAATGTGATCAGGTCTTTACAGGCTTTTTGAGCTTAAGATTAAATGATATCACAGAGTGGTCAGAGATGAGTATGTCAACAGCAAGAAGATCTGTCACACTGTTATCACTGTTTGTTATGACCCAGTGGGTGGCAGCCTTAACAAGCTGTTGTAAACAATGGTTTTCAAGTATTAAATTTTGGTTTTAAAGAAAAGCAACATTTGCATCAGAAGTTGAATCATAATGAAAATTAAAATCACCAACAACAAAAATGTTATCACGTGAAATAAAACAATCCAGCAAATCACAAAACTGGTGTCGTACAGTCTCATGATCGACCATACAGCATAATGCCATACCCTGTCAAACGCCTTCTTGAAGTTCAACGAAGACGTGGTAGAGGTCTTGCGAGGGTTGGAGTCACCTCTTGCACAGTATCTGGAGATTAAAGATGTACTCCAACCTGTCAGAGAATGAATGTAAGAGCTTCAGGACTGGTTTATTGTTTGACCAAATTGGGTTTGAGTTGGGTTTTTTTCTTAGGTAAAATAGACTATGTTCCGGATTTTACGTGGGAGAGAGAGAAGTCCAAGACTGAACGTGTCTTCGTGCCAGTTTCAGTTCCTTGTAGGTTTCACAGCATGCAGTCGGATCCATACAAGTTACTCCACATCTGCTTTTAAAAAAAAGAAACGAGAACAGGTCCCTGATTTACACGTTAACCCAACGTGATGCCATGAAAGCCTGTCCTAGGTATGCATAAAATGTTGACATAAAATGAAATACATCAAAAAGCAAAGGTAAGTAATCAGATAAACAATGTGATGCAAAATGAAACATACACAGAAGGCAAATGACTGAAATAAAATAAGACTAAAAATGAGACTGAAAAAAAATTTTTAGAACTGAAACGTTGTTCATGGTTTATCCGTGTCACCAGTTTAGGAAAAAGAATTATGTCGCCAGCTGCTTTTAGCGACTGTATCGTGGGCAGTTTGTAGGGTAGGAGTGATGTATCACTGGATGTAAGTAAGGCAAGGAATTGGTGAAAACACTTTTCATGATTTTTTTCTCTTCTTTTTTTATGACAAAAATGATAGAATCAAAACGCGCGCGCGCGCGTGTGTGTGTGCATAGATTTTGGGTCAAGCACTGGCTTGGGGGTAGTGTCACTGACATGATGTGCATGCTTTCACTCTCAAGCCAACCTGTCTATTGTACTGCACACACCAGAGAAGACCATGGCATTATCCAAAGTCCCTCTGTTATGACCAAGTCCTTTGGTCAAAGATTCACCGCCCCCGTCCAGTGGAACTCCTTGCCATAGGAATCAAAGAAACTCCCAGCCCATTTCCGGCTTCAAAGACACACCTCAAGTCTCATCTGTTTTAAACTGCTTTCAATTGACAGTGTGGGTATGTGCTTCTTTCTGTTTCTTAGAGTGAGGTGTGGTGTGGAGGGGAGGGAAGGAGAGTGGAAATGATTTTGGGGTGTTGTATTTGGGTTTGCATTGTTTGGGCGTTGTGGTGTAGTTCATTGGTTTTGGATATTCGAACTGGTTTTGGGTGTTTCTCAATAACATCGAATTTAGCATGTACTTTCGATGCAATGCCTTCTCATAGTTTGTCAGGTTTGCTTCATTAGTTGGATCACCCTGCATATTTTGATCACACACACACACACACACACACACACACACACACATATATATATATATACATATATATATATATACATATATATATATATATATATATATATATATGAATGTATGTATGTATGTACATTTATATTAATTTGGAGCTATTATAATTGTAAAACGTTTAGAGCAAAATCATTTGATGAGGCGTTGTATTACACAAACATTACCATTATTATCTTTTCTAACATTGTTGTTATGATATTATTTGTTACGACACACTTGAGTCAGTGAGGACAATTCCATCTGAACCCAGTCAGGACAGTCTTCACCATAATTATTCTACCACTGTGCTGTTACCTGATCGGTACCTGGGATACACAGTGTACTGAAGGCACACATCACTCTGTACACTGTTATCTTTGGTCCTGTAATGTCTCCACTACACGTGGCACAGAACCAAACACACTTGTTCAACAGGGAACATGTTTCAGCAGTATGTATGGTGGCTTTATATTGATTGCCGTGTAAACTATGGAACTTACATTCAGGCAGTATAAGTCTATTCAGTCAAGCTTGGTACAAATATTATAATGTGTTATGGCTGTGTCTCTCCCATTTTCCTTTTCACAATATTATTTGTTACAATTCAGTTTTGGTTGTAAATCAGATAGCTCGTTTTAACTTTCTGCCATGATTTATGCGTCTGTTATTTTAAGTGTGTCTTGACATTTTGAAGCATTACATCGTACAGGAAGTGTGTGCTTGTGCACGTGAATGCGTGCATGCATGAATGTGTGTGAGCGTGTGCGCACGCGTTATTTTATTTTATTTTTTTTATTTTGTGTGCATGTGTCTGCTTGTGTGTGTGTACGAGGGAGGGGGGGGCGGGGCGGCATGACTCTGTGTGTGTGTGTGTGTGTGTGTGTGTGTGTGTGTGTGTGTGTGTGTTTGTGTGATCGTGCTGTTGTGGTGAAATGCCTGTGTGCTTCAGCTTTTTGTATGTCTGACTGTATATGTATATGTGTGTGTGTGTATATATATATATATATATATATATATATATATATTTATATATGTATGTCCATGTATATATGTGTTCGCGTGTACAAGCAAGGTATAAACTGTTCAGAAACAATAACTGGGGGTCATATGAATCACCTCTGAGGGACAGAGCTAATTGTATATCTGACATGATTAAGTATCGTCACATGTGAACTCGTGAATCATCCCGGCAGTGGCAGTGAACAGTGTCAAACAGCAATAGCTTTTACAGAAACAAATTGCAAACAGCGGTGTTCTCAAACACAGCGGGGGGGAAACATTGCATTCCTGGCGACTTCCAAAGGCTGTGGATGTTAATGTTAATGATATGTCGTGAATACCAGTTAAATCATTTATCTTTGCACTGCATGCTTCATCACTCGAACGACTATAAGTGACATGAAAATGTGTGTAAAGCATGACAGGTACGAACTAATCATAATGTTCCTTTGTGCCTTCATTCGCGCTTGCAACAACTTATAGCTGGACCAGCCCTGACAGTGACATTCCTGTTCATTGTTACTTCCCATTTCTTTTCGCAGTTCTTATCTTCTTTTTTTTCACGTGTTGGTTTATTTTTTTCTATTTTTTGGATAGTTTTACATCGTAATATCATACATTCATATTGATGTAATGTACAAAGATGGTGTTTTTTTTTCTTTTGCAACTGGACGCCTACGTACATAAACTAAATCAAGACATACATGAAGTCACACAAACTTACGATGACATGGATACATATACATTCACACACGCAAGCTCGTGTTACATGTCTGCACATGGGACCAAGATGATTTGCACAAGGGATGAAAAAAAGAAAAAAAAAAGATAAAAAAGAGTGGAGGTATTTTACATTTTTTCACGAGGAAATGGAAATACACCATATGTACTATGATATCTTGTATTCAGCTGAATACGACGATATGTTGTTATCTTATTTATTGTTTATCCATCTGTAGTGGGCAGCAAACTCAACAGATAAATCCACATAATTGGCTTTTCTTGTGGTCAGTGTACGTCGTGGTATATGTACCTTTCTGAGTCACTTTCATTTCTTTGATTATGGCAAACCCACTGTCACAAGGTGGCATAACCCACCGTCACAAGATGGCATAACCCACCGTCACAAGATGGCATAAACCACTGTCACTAGATGGCAACTCCTTGTCACCTCGTGACAAAGATGGTATATATGCTAAACACGCTAACTCTCAAAGAGAAAAGAACAAGGGAAATCTTTTTTGTAATTTCGATACACCACAAAAATTAACCATACGCAAATATAAAATATATAAGAAATATAAATAAAAATATGTTCATAAACACACACACACACACACACACACACACACACACACACACACACACACACACATGCCCACCAAGAAAAATAAAACAAACTAAAACATCTGATTGTCCCACTGTCTCTTCAACGCCCCCCAAACTGTCCAAGTGTTCATCAGAGGTTCACACACCCACGCTCCAAAGTACTTGGCTCGTACAGCTGCTGCCCCGCACCGCACTCAACTGACCAAGGCACGAAGCACCCGGTCCAACTCCCCACGTCTTGAGCAGCTACAGCTGTGGTCCTGGCTGGTACAGTGACTCAAGGTGTGGTGGTGTCTGGGGGCGGTCAGCAACAGCAGGTGGGGTTTGGAGAAGAACAGCTGGTGTCGAGCTCAGTGGCAGCAGAAGCTGATCCAATAAGCAGTTGAAGGTGTAGGTAGACAGTTACACAGCTGAAGAGGTAGATGGATGGATGGATGGATCTGTGGACAATACTACTACTACTACTACTACTACTAATAATAATAATGGATACTTATATTGCACAGCATCCACAAATCTGTTCTAGGTGCTTTACAAAAACACTTGTTAAAATCACACACACACACACACACACACACACACACACACACACACACACACACACACACACTGCATACATACATATTAACATACATGTGTATCTAACAGCTACCCTCAACACATACGCACACATAGGCAGGCACAAATTTACATAAACACACGTGCGCGCGCGCGCACGCACGGACACACACACACGCGCGCGCGCGCACACACACACACACTATACATTTATATACATGCATGTACTTATGTACACATACATATGTATACACACATAATCAAGCACAGCTAACCAAAAGGAAGTGGACCTGCTACAACCGAACTTATTGCTGAGGGAAAATGTAAGTTTTGAGACGAGATTTAAAAGATTCGAGGGAATCAGAATGACGGAGGTTGTCAAGGAGCTTGTTCCACGTCTTTGGCGATTGAAAAGAAAACGATCTGTGTCCATAGGTCTTACTTCTGACGTATCCTGAGAAGTCGTGTATCAGAGAAAGAAAGGCACACAGGGGTGAAACCTATTGGGAAATTATCTTTTCCTCTTTTTTTTAAGTGTGTGTGTGTGTGTGGAAGGGAGGATGATTAAGGGGGCGTGCGGAAATGAAGCTGCTGTTGTGTATTACTTGCTTGTATGTAGTTTGCTTTTGATATGTAGCTTTTTGATAGTTTTGGTCCAACCTTTGTCATGCTGAGTGTGTGTGTGTGTACTGGTCTTGGCTGTGGTCTGAGATATTGTGTTGGGTGAGTGACGAGTGTATGGATGCACAATTAATTTCCAAATGGATGAACAAAGATGTATTGTATTGTATTGTATTGTACTGTACTGTATTGTATTGTATTGTATTGTAAGCCTCTGCCTGCTTGTGTCAGCTTCATTCCTAACCACCCCATGCAAGGGTTCAGATACAAGAATTGGCTAGTCTCTGCAATCCACAGTGTTCAATCAATCACATGGCTGAAACAAACATTAATGTTCATAGCTAATCATGTACCACAATGCGCACAGTAATTATATACACACAGAAATTATCCCCTGCACACAATACACAACCAGTACTGAGATAGATCTTCCCATGCCATGCTCACAGAGAATGAGCCCACTGTCAAGAATATAATAACACATAATTTTACAATGTGTACAGATTATGTCAGCACATTCCCTGACAACAAGGAATGATAATCATCTCAAAATTACGCACACTCACAGTGACACACATATGAAGCAAACACATCATTTCAGCAATGCATCCACTGACACATTCACAAGTCAGTCAATTATACTGCCTATCGAAATAGTTTTGTTTTTTTAAAGTGTTCAAACCTGCCAGGCTTTCCCGTGACAGAACTATGAACTTCCCCCAGTCTTCGCACCAGACACGGCCACAGGAGGCAAGAAGAAGACTTACCCAGACAGAACAGAACAACTGAACAGGGTGAAGTGCACACACACACACACACACACACACACCAGCCACAGTTCTCACTTGCAGTCAACACTGCTTTCTGCAGTTAAAATCAGTGAACTGACAGCAGAGCCCCCTGTTATCTAACACAGCTGATTTCTCTGTTTTAAGGTTGCATTGATTTCTTCTTCTTCTCCAAACTCTGACAATTAGAACTTAAATTTGCTTTAGCTTTTGTTGTAACTGAGAGTAATAACATGGTTTCGAACAAGCCTTTTATATGTGGCATCAGGTCAAGTGTCAAAATTTATCGCTACAACCACCTGACATTTGGAGAGCAACCCTCAAACCTTGTAACGGAAGGAAGGTGGTCATCTTATCAAAGTATCGTTCCCGAATAGCTGATTCTATTGATACAACAGCCCATCACCTCTCTCAGCCACATAAGCAAAATAATGGGTCCATCCAGCCAGGAAGATTCAGTTTGGCTGGGCAGCTCAGGTCTGTGGCTGTCACCCCTCCACAGTTATGGAGTAATGGTCCATCAAAAATATCAGTACGGACTGGTAACTTGTAAACAACAGGGGAAGACAACTACATAGGCTCCATTCACTCAGCAGACGAAACCGGAAGTGTTCGAGCAGACAACCAATCTCACCGAAGCAGCAGCAGCAGCTTTCAGCTGTCAGTCTCTCTTGAGAGTGAAATCACCTTAAATTTTCCAGTGTGGATACAGGTTGCTCGGTTGTCGATCATATTTTTTTGGAATACTAAAAATGCAAAACGATTTATTAGCTTTGATTTTGTGTTCCCAAAACAGAATGGTATTTCTACACATGAAGCTGACACTGGACCACAATGTTTTAGATTTTCGGGAAACGTATATGTATTTTTGCTGCAATACGTTTCCATTTTTATAGAATTGAATAGAATATGTATTTATTACCAAGTGTACCGGGGTCACAAGGAATATATTTTAGTTGGTGATCTCAGTTTTTTAATCCACGATGTTTTGAACAATGTATATTTCATACCTTTTTCATCATTTCCATATTAAATTTGTTTCGTATTTCACTCCAACCTGTTTGAAAATACAAAGTTGACCGGTTTTTGTACCAAATGATCAGTTAGGTCTGGTAGCAATTCAGAAAAGATAAGAAAATTCAAAACAGGAACTCTTCTGACAAGAGTGATAATTCGTTCTTTCCTATCTGCAAATAATGTGTCAATGTCTGCGAATTTATCCCCACTGTTCCGGATTTCACAATCATTTCACAATTCATCTGGATGAAGCAGATGCCCAATTGTTTAAATTCAGGACTTTTTTGAAATAGATGAAACATAATTTGTGTGGTACTTTTTTCCTTCCTGTTCAAGCCATTTGAGTTTCGTCACAGAGACAGAACCAGAACTTTTGCAAAATCTGTGACCCATCTTCATTGTCAATGATCTAGATACTGACAGCAAATTGTGCAAAGTTATGTTGTGTGATATCTGTCCCAATTCCTTTTTTCTCTCTCCTCTTATCATAGCCAGGATTTCGAAAAAAAAGTACATTTCTCAGCCTCCCTGTCCACACCTTTCAACCTGAAAACACGGAACATTCTAAATATTTACAATTACTGTTGATTTTACTTCTTTTTTTTCTTTATAGACAAGCACTGTCCCAAAGATGATATGCTTTCAAAAATTTAAAACATGAATATTAGATCTGATATATCAAATGTTGCTTTTATTACAGTTACAACTGTGTTCTACAATAATCTAAATTTGAAATGATTAGAGATTTTGATACTGTCACTCTATCCAAAGAGCCCCATGTCTTTCCCATCCAGATTTTAAATATATTCTATCTTGACAAGCTTTTGTGCTATATTAGATGCATTGTAGTATTTTGTGTTGTATTTCATGGAATTGCATTGCATTGAGCTACTGAAACTGAGACTGTAATGCATTTCATGGCATTACTCGCATTTTTGTGTGTGAAATTTGGGCTGCTTTCAGCAAGCTTTAAGTTTGAAATATTGAAATGTGAAATACGGTCATTTAATTCAAAGCATATAAAAAAAAGAAAAAAAAATGTAATCATATTCGAAGCACCTGGAGTGGTTCTTGTTATGACATCACCGTCATCTGGATACTTCACACTGAGAAGAAATACAAGTGAGAATTATACATTTTTAATGTGGAGCAAAATATCTGTGCCTATTAGGCATCAATTCATGTTCAGACTGAAAGTATTTTCGCCATATGGTGTGTACATCCATATATATCGTTACCATGGTGGATCCGACAACAGAATTCATGTCTGGGATTCGTTTGGAACGGAGTGTGACATTGCCCAAATGCACTATTCTAATGAAACACAATTCGTTGTTTGTTTTGACTACTACAGCTGCGTCAAACAAACCAACACACAATGCTTTCAGTTTTTCGTTTCCTATTTCCCTCAAAGTAAAGCACCACGGAAGCTCACTAATGGCTTGTGGAACTGTTCAGTGGAGCACTATTCCAGCTTTCAGCACCACATGGATTGTAACCTGAAGACAGAGTGTGAAGATGGACGGGATGAAACAGGACACTGTCCCTTCAGCAGTGCTGACTGTCAGGGGATGGTGGCCTTGTGTGACCGGTGTTACAAAATAGTTAGGGTGCAGAAACTGAACAAATTGACATGGGTTACAGATAAGAATAAAAAGGCTAACGAGTATTGTAATTCGCTTGGTGGTAAATTGGGCTTTCCTACCTGTCTGTTTGACCCACTTGGTGTTATCGCCAATAAATCAAATATATACTGGGGTGCCTTTATGGGTTGTCTGACAGGACTGTATTCAAACAATCTAGCACTGCCCAATATGTACAGACACAGTGATTATACCGAAGACAGAACTGTCTATCACCACTTATTTGAAAGTGATTCTACTGACAAAGGGAAGTCTATTTCTTGTCTAAGCCTTTCTCTGACTTTAATTATGAATAATCATTTCTCCTGTGACGCTGTTATACGTGAGTATGGGGTGTCTTGTGAAGTCAAATTAAACAATAATACAGAAAAATCCAGTCATCCAAAGGGAATTCCTTTAGCCAATACACACGTCTCAGTCACAAAGGAGCAGTACTCTCTGACAGAGTGTCGCGATGGTCATGTGATTCAAAAACGTCTCTCTTGTGGTTCTAACAATCATGAAGTGCATAGTCAACAGGACACATCCCGTTGTCATGTTTCTGATCAGCCATCATGTATGACCGGTTTGAATGACACAGATCTTCACGTCACTCTAATCCCCACATTCACGTGCAGTGAAGACACAACCACTCTGCCATATTCCCTGGTATGTGACTTCATAGCTGACTGTCTGGATTCCAGTGATGAATATTTCTGTAACAATTATCCTTGTAGCAACACAGAATTCACATGTGCAAATGGTCAGTGCATCTCCTATGACAACGTGTGTGACCAACTGTCACATTGTCAGGACGAATCAGACGAAAGGGGTTGTACTGATTTCAAAAGGAAACGCATCAGAAAGAGGCGAATTCCATCCCCTGTCCTTGTTATTTTCAATGGAATTTCGCACTTCATCTCGGTACAGATGAATTCTAGCGAGTCTTGTCCGGATAGTCATTACCGTTGTCCTGGAGAATTCAACGACTGTCTGCCTGTTTACACACGATGCAATGGGTTTCATGACTGTGTAGAGCATGGGGATGAAGAGGGATGTGAGGAGACGACATGTCCAGGGTTTCTCAGATGTCGACATTCCATGATATGTGTACACAGTGACCACGTGTGTGATGGCTGGCCTCACTGCCCAATGCGTGATGATGAATTATGGTGCAACGCTATCTGTCCTGTAGGCTGTCTCTGTCAGGTTCACACCTTTCTCTGTGTCCAGCCTTTCCATGCAGCACTCTTCCCTCAGGTCCGTTCTTTGGATGCCACAGGCTCAGGTCTGACTCTGTCTGATGTGAACAGTAACTCCTATCTTATTTTTCTAGTACTTGCTAGGTGTTCTCTGTCCCTTCTGCCTGAAATGAAGTTGTTCAATTTGAGATTCCTTGACCTCAGCAGTAACAAGCTGCAGCATGTCAACATGACTTCTTTTCTTAGTTTAGAAAATTTGGGGTCATTGTCCTTATCTAAAAATCCTATAATATCAGTTTGTGCTGAATCTTCTATGGCCTTTCAACATAGTGCCCTTATAATGATAGATTTATCGCAAACAGCACTGACAGTATTTGATTCGAAAGCATTTACATACTTTTTCAGGTTACAGAAACTGAATTTAACACACACGACCATTCACAGTCTAAGTGCTGGTGGATTTCGTTATATTCCACAGCTGAGTTACTTGTACATGGAGGGTAGTCCTGTGAAAACATTTCCATCTGACATGTTTAAGGATCTTTCCCATCTACGTTTCATTTCAGCACAAAATTATAAATTATGTTGCGATGAAATTCTCCCTGACCACTTTGATGTTTCATCTTGTTTTGCCCCCAAAGACGAAATTTCATCATGTGAAGATTTACTGCAGTCATGGACATACCGTGGGTTTCTGTGGCTGATCACCTGTCTGGCAGTGTCTGGGAATGTCTTCTGTTTCTGTGCACGTTTGTTTGCAAGCAGCATGACCTCTTCCAGTGGCTTCAGTGTGTTTGTTACCAACCTTACAATGGCTGACTTTCTGATGGGTGTCTACATGGCCGTCATAGGAGTGGCTGATGAAAGGTTACGTGGCAGATATCTCCATCATGATGACACGTGGAAAAACAGCGTGACCTGTACTGTGGCTGGCGTTCTGTCTCTGTCGTCCAGTGAAGTGTCTGCTTTAATCATCTGCTTGATCACTTTAGATCGGTTTATCGTCCTCTGCTTTCCATTCAGCGCCTTGCGATTTGAGCGAACATCAGCAACAATGGTATGTCTACTGATCTGGCTGGCTGGTTGGTTTCTTGCCTTGTTGCCTTTACTTCCAGTGACATCACACTGGGAGTTTTACAGCCAGACAGGTATCTGTATTCCGCTACCAGTGATGAAACAGGAATTCAAAGGAAAATTGTACTCTTTTAGTGTAATGATTGTTCTTAATTTTGTCCTCTTTTTATTCATATCTGTAGGCCAGGCATTCATCTACTGGTCTATACAGACAAATACATTGAAAACTAACTCCACCAAAGTCTCACAAGATATAACAATAGCTCAGCGGTTGATTACAATCGCAGTAACAGATTTCTTGTGCTGGTTTCCTATTGGATTGTGTGGAATATTAGCACTGGCTGGTATTCCAATCCCTGGAGAAGTGAATGTAGCGTTAGCAGTATTCGTATTACCTTTAAACTCTGCTATTAATCCGTTTGTGTATACATTAAACACTTGGGCAGAAAAGAGGAACAAGGCCAAAGAATCTCAACTTTTAAAATGGATGGAGTCTCATGCAGATCTGACTCAGGTGAAGTAGCTTCAGGATGTGCGTTGATTCTTGAGGTTTTCATAAACTACGTTGATACATACATATTAATAAATAAATGAATATATATATATATATATATATATATACATATACATATATATATATTGATTCATTTGTTTTTGTTTATTATTTGTCATCTGTTGGCTCACGTGTATGTTCACACACTATGTAATGATACGGTGTTTCGGTTTTGTGTGTGTGTGTGTGTGTGGGTGTGTGTGTGTGTGTGTGTCCGTGGAAAGTTTTTTGTCAAATTCATTTTCTCTGGAAATTATCAGTCTCATGACACAAAAATCTGGTTTAAAACAGGAACAAAATCAGTTCGTTGCCCACATATTACCGGAATTGTTAACTTTAAGCATTGGGACTTTCAGTCTGAGGGTCCCGGGTTCGAATCACGGTAACGACGCCTGGTGTGATAAGGGTGGAGATCTTTCTGATCTCCGAGGTCAACATACCTGCAGACCTGCTAGTCCTTGAATCCCCTGCATGTGTACATGGACATAGAACATCAAATACGCAAGTTAAGGGTCCTGTAATCCATGTCAGTGTTCGGTAGGTTAAGGAAACAAAACATACCCATCATGCACACTCCCGAAAACTGAGTAAGCTGCCTATATGTTGGGGTAAATACACGCGAAACGGTCATAAATATAATGTTACATGCATGTATGAGTGTGTAGGTATATGTGTGCGTGACTGAAACCTAACTGAATGACACAGGAAACGAATGATGAACGTGTTTGTAAAGTGCTTTGAGCTAGGTCTGCGTCCGACGATAAGCGCTATATAAGTATCCATATCATCATCATATTAACTGTAATGACACTGCACCTCTGGGAAGGACTCAAATTTTTTTTCCTTGGTGAGGGT
>NC_134903.1:16807485-16834985 GCF_041734735.1 Babylonia areolata
CGTTCCTCCAGGATAGCTCATTGCACAGAAAGAAAAGAAAACCATTCTTCCTACACGTCACACTTATGGACCACGTCTTTCCAAACTGGATGCATTCTCCACATATGTAATTTGCTACCAAAATGATGCCAAGATGACACTCCATACATATATCAGCAAAGTGTAGATAGGCGAAGTCCATTAGAAAATGCTTTCCAGTCCTCTGTGACCAAATGAAGACGGGCGCAACAGCCGAATGGTTAAAGCGTTGGACTATCAATCTGAGCGTCCTGGGTTCGAATCTCGGTGACGGCGCCTGGTGGATAAAGGGTGGAGATTTTTGCGATCTCCAAGGTCACCCATATGTGCAGACCTACTAGTGCCTGAACCCCTTTCGTGTGTATACGCACGCAGAAGATCAAATACGCACGTTAAAAATCTTGTAATCCATGTCAGCGTTCGGTGGGTTATGGAAACAAGAATATACCCAATAAGCACAACCTCGAAAACGGAGTATGGCTGCCTATATGGCGGGGTAAATAAACAAAACAGTCATACACGTAAAATGTTACATGTCTGTCTGAGTGTGCATGTTTGCGTGCCTGAAATCTGTTTGAATGACACAGGAAACGAATGATGAGTGCCCAGTGGCAGCCGTCAGTTGGCTCTACTAAGGTAGGCAGCCTGCTGTGCAAATGACCTCGTGTTTGTGAAGCGTTTAGAGCTTGGTCTCCAACCGAGGATAGGCGCTGTATAAGTATCCATATCATTCAATCAAACATTACGTGCCATTCATGTCGGTCGGGTTCCTGTGTCTTCCTCTAGGGGAACACACCAGGTCAGCTTGTGTCTGTCGTGGTGTGGAAAGAGGGTCCCTCCAATAGGTGGTGAAAATTCCAGCAGCCTTTTTCTGTTGACTTTCAAAGTGTCACAACCATCTCCCCTTAATGCCCTGTCGTAGTTCGTGTTGCCGTTTCCGACCTTCGCTTTCAGGTACTCTCACTATAGCCTTCACATCATGACGTGGTACGTCATCCACTTAAATGTTCATGGAATGCAACCCTCGTTTCTTTGTCACTTTCCTTTGTTGGGGCATAACACTGGATGATGGTGGTGTCGACGTGTCTCCCTTTCTCTCTAGCTTTTATGATGAGTCTGCTGTTGACAGATTGTCTTCATGGTGCTGCTTGTCGTCTCTTCCTGAGCAGAGAGCACTGTTTCTCCTGTGTTGACAGCAAGATCGGTAGAGAGTTCTTTTGTATCAGGCTCTTTCTGTATATTCCAATGTGGCTTAAGCAAGGTGTGTTCTGTTTCCAAAACTGATTTGCCTGAATATCAACAGATGACATGAACTACAGAATCCCATGACAGCCTCTCAGCAGCGGCACAATGGCTGGGTTTCACGATGGATCATTGAATGACAGGGACAGCACAGTGTGCACCTCACCTTGTTATTTCTGAACCATCATCACCAGGGTGAGGAGGGAGCAAGGTTGCACAATGGTTCGCACGCTTATCCGCCTACACAGAGTCCGTGCGGGTTTGGGTTCGAATACCGCTCTCTCCCTTTGTCCAAAGTTTGATTGGAAAATCAAACAGAGTGTCTAGTCATTCGGATGAGACGATGAACCGAGGTCCCGTGTGCAGTACGCACTTGGCGCACTGAAAAAGAACCCATGGCAACGAGAGCGTTGTCCTCTGGCAAAATTCTGCAGAAGAAATCCACTGTGATAGGTTTACAAAATGTATAAGCATGTACTCAAGTCCTGACTAAGCGCGTTGGGTTTTGCTGTTGGTAATGCATCTGCCTAGCAGATGTGGTGTAGTGTATATGGATTTGTCCGAACGCAGTGACACCTCCTTGAGAAACTGAAACTGAAACTGAAACCTTCACCAGGTGAAGGGGTGGCCTGTCTGTGCATCGTTCGTGTGTCTTCTGCACGTGGGTCCGGAAAGATAGCCTGTGGCATCACTAAGAAGTCTTTTAGGCTGTTGTCCTGACTTAACCCTGAATGGCGCAAGATAACAGGACACTGCACAAAAGACCACTGAAGATACTTGACCAATTTCTTTCAGCTGCCTACACTCCATCATTAGCATTTCAAGCGATGACGTAAATGCTGTGATGAGCGCATTTCTCTGATTTTGAGGGATTCATATTGAAGACTCAGATGAAATGGATGGGATAGATACATCAAATGGCCAACACGTGACACCTGATGTCAATTCTTTTTCTCAGAGCTGGCATGTGCACCGAAAGGAAAATCAAGTTCTTCAAAGGCAGCTTCAAAATTAATCTATAAAAGCCTGCAGGATTTCACTGACTAAGAAACACTTCTGACCACAGCGCCGTGCGCCTTATTGTCCAGAGAGGCTTCATCAACTCAGAGACTCAAAGGTTCGTGAGCCAGAAAAAATTTCAACAAAGAATCGAAGAAACTGCTAAAGCTCCAGCCGTTCCCTTCCTAAGATGTGGACGCCTCTGAACTCATCATTTTGGGTTTGTTCCCACCTCTGAAATTGTCAAGTGTTTTTTTTTACCGGGTGCTGCAGACATCACAGAGTATGGCGGTTTTACGTGTTCTCCATTTATTTACTTCATTCATAATTCATCACCTAATGGTATGTATTCACTTAATTCCTTATTGCGCTGTACGTTTTTTGGTGGGCAAGTTAATTCGTGATTTTAATATTTCTAGTAGCTTCTCTTCTTGTGCTTTCCCTCGTCGCTGTGTCACTACAGTCCACATGTAAACCAGTGGGTTGAGGGCAGCGTTGAGGGGTAACATGAACACAACCAGGGTTCCATGGATCTTGTCTGAAGCATTCACACCACCTGCTGACATCATCTTAACCAGGCCGAATGAAAACCAGCAAACAACGTCAGCGATGGCTACTTTTCTCATCAGGTGAACTGAAGAATAAACTGGCCTCTTCATGGGGTCTAATGTGATTCTGTACTTTGGTGTAAGTCTGTAGACAATGACCTGACCAAATGAAATCATTAAACACATAATGCAGTTGATTGTTATTGTGACATTGAACCACCTGAACTCTTGATCAGACTTGTAATGTTGAAATAAAGCCAGACGACAAAGACCAGACTGACCAGAGAGGCCCCAGTGTGACAGACCAGGTAGAAATGGTATTACAGACATGAAGATTCCAGCAGTCCAGACTGACGTGTACATGACAACGGTTGAACGTTTAGGAGATGTGCACGAGCCTGTGGGCAAATGAAGAATGAGCGCGTGATCCAAAGTGACAAAAACAGCGATGAAAACTGACATCTCCACTGAGAGAAAATAAAGAAAACCATTCACCTGGCAGACCACACTTTCGGTCCAGGCCTTTTCAAACTGAATGTATTCTCCACGCAATATTTCATTTGCTACCAAAACGATACCCACGTGACATCCCATACACACGTCAGCAAAATTCAAATGCACAGTGGCCAGTAAGGACTTTCTTGCAAGCACGTCCTTCACAATAAACATCATTAAGAAGCAAAGCAAACTCCCTCCTATGGCAGATGCACACACCAAACAAAGGAAAACTCTGTACAGCTCTGACGGTATCAACGTTCTGCATGAGGGAAACACAGAGTGGTCTGCTGAACACTTCATTTTGGTCAGCTGTTCACGAAACAGATTGTCACAACAAAATCTGTAGTCTGAGGAAAAAATGATTTTCAAATTAAATTGCTTTGAAAATAGGTCCGTAGGGAAGCTGCTCACTGAATTACATCTTATGTCCAGTTCAGTTAAATGAGGCATGTTTTTTAATCCTTGACTTCCGATGGTTTCAATGGCAGAATGAGACAGGTTCAAATATTCTGCTGAAGGTAAGTACACTGACACTGCACTGTTAAACATATTCAGATATGTTTCTGATGTGTCTATCTTGTTCAGAGCATAATGAATATTCTTCAGCTGTTTACCCGTCATCTTCTGCAAAGGATTCCTCTTTAGATACACTGTTTTCAAGTTTGGCAGTTTCATAAAAACAACCACGTCAAGAGTTCTTACGTGGTTGTTGGCAAGGTCAATGAACTGCAAGTTGGTGAGCTTCACGGCTGAGACATTACCCAGGGAACAATAAGACAGACTCAGATAAATCAGATATACATTTTCTGTGAAATCGGTCGGCGACATTCCTGACCCTGTGGCGTTCATATAACGAAGTAGTGGGAAGAGACCAGCAGTAAAAGGGTTAATGCACTGGAAAGAGCGACCTTGACACAGACATCCCTCAGGACAGGTCCTGTCACACATCAGTTCATCATCCAGATGTGGGCACTGGCCCCAGCCATCACACAGGTGATCTCCATGCACACAAACTTTGGAATCTCGACACTGGTAGTGACCTGGGCATGTCACCTTCTCACAACCTTGTTCATCTTCTCCATAAACACAGTCAGAAAAACCATTGCATCGTGTGTAGACAGGAAGACAGTACAGCCACTCAGCTGTACAACGATAATGAGTGTCAGGACAGGAGTCCTCAGCCGTCATCACCTGCTGAGTGAAGTAACCAGTGCCATCTAAACTGATATGAAAGGGTTGCCTTGGAACTTCCCCTTTGTTTGGAAAATGAAAGGTTGCTTCTTCTTGACAATTAACTTCATCAGAATCATCCAGACAGTCTGAATATTGATTGCATTGTTGACTACTTAATATGCACTGGGCATTAGAGCACAGAAAGCCGTTACATGATGTATATTCACAGAATGACTCGTCACTGTTATCTGGACAGTTCTGTGCAAAGTCACACACGAACGTGTAATGCACTGTCGTGGAATCATCATCACATGTGAACATGGTGTGTGAATCTATGTTGGTTATCCGATGAAGAGGTGTGTGTGAGCTGTGTCGATTGGTCATGTTCATAAACATGCTGAGTAGTGTATACTTTGTTTTCCCACAATTACTTTTCAGGTTAGAAAGTAAAAACGAGTGCGTCAAGTATTCATCTGGACAAAGAAGAAAAGATTGCAGTGTGTTTGGAACGGTTGGTTTTAACGAGGACAAGCACGCTGATGAAGTGTTGGGGGAAATGAGGCTGAGGGATTGTTTTATTTCACACAGTACAACCATAGAGCGTACAACCTTAGTTACATATGTCAAAAATACCATGTCACTCACTTCCAAAATCTTAACCATCTTTGACGGATGGTATGGACGCGATAATCTGAAGTGGTCTATGTTATAGATCATCGTGTTGTCAGACCACTTTTGAAACTTGCTGTACATGAAGGGCACGAGGTCCCAACCTGATTTAATTCCAAAAACCAGCCGAAATGCTACAACCGTTTTAAAGATATGCAAAGAGTCTTCTTGTTCCTTCCTTGTTTTTATTGTAGCTAAGTTTCCACCAAGGCTTCTGCAGTTATAACCGAAAATAGTGTGGGATAAAACTATTTCCGATTCGAGTAATTTGAAGCATTTGTCACGAGAAGCCACCAGACCTTTACAACCAGGACTGCTGAAGGGACAGTGTTCTGTTTCATCACGTCCGTCTTCGCAATCTGACTTCAGGTTGCAGTCAAGATGGTCCTGAAAACTATGATAATAACTCACAGAACAGTTGAACAAACTATTAGACAGCTTGTAGGGTTGTTCACTTTCAGAAATAGAAGAAAAGTATAGTTTAATGTTATGCACCATACGATGTGTCTTGCGCTCAATTCGAAGGTTTGAAGTCACAAAAACTATAGCCTGGGTTGTGTGCCAAGTGGCCATATGCTCAACAATTTCTTCAGACGTGTTTGTATTTCTGTACCTGAATACAAGAGGTAATTGCTTTGCATAACTCAGATAAAACATTGACTGCACAATACTGATCATGATGACACCTCCTGGTAGTGCCCTGAATTCCTCTCTGAAAACTTTACCACTCGCGGTTTTGGGCTGTATCATAAACCCCGAATACTCTGATACATATTTCACGATAAAATTAAGACGCTCAAGTTGTTCAAAGTGAACGTGAACACGAGGATTATTGTAATATACGACATTCACAGCATGATTAGGTGTCTGGAAAAACAATTCTCCAAGAGTGTGGCAGCCGCATTTCACGTGATTTTCGCTGACAACCTCATGACGTGATTTCGGAACCAGATATCTCACTGTCGTTTTCCACAGAACTGTATCACACCAGTACGCAAGACGCTCAAGACGAACGCCGACATGCATATGTAGTGATAACCGAAGGCGCATTTTGCAGAAAGTGGAGGTGTCACCGCACACTCCATACAACGCTCCACTGGTTGCGAAGTGATACGGCAAGTTGTTCTCACAGTCAGACACGTTGACCCGTAGGACTGTGCTTTGTGTGATGTTGTGATCGGTGAAATACTCCACACCTGGACACACGGCACTGATCTTTCTGGTGTTGAGGCTGATCCTTTGATCTGTGATTAAATGAGCATCGTTGCCTTTATTTTATTCTCTTTTTTTTGTCCACCGATGACCTGCACTTTGTTACAACAGATCTGTTTAAGTGTTAGGACCTGTCCATCAAAACTGAAGTAAATGGACAATACGGTCTGTCAGTTACCCTCTCTGTCTCCCTGTATCTCACTCTCTCACTCTCTGTCTTGCTGTCTGTCTCTCTGTCTCTGTCTGTCTCTCTTTGGTTTACTGTTATTGTAAAATGTTACATGCCTGTCTGAGTGTGTGTGTTTGCGTGCCTGAAATCTCATTGAATGAAACAGGAAACGAATGATGAGTGTCCAATGGCAGCCGTCAGTGGGCTCTACCCAGGAAGGTAGCCTGTTGTGCAAATGACCCTCAGTTTGTAAAGCGCTTAGAGGATGGTCTCCAACCGAGAATAGGCGCTATATAGTAATAATAATAATGATGACAATGATAATAATAATAATGATAATGATAATAATAATAATAAAGGGCATTTATGGCGCTTAATATTACCAAAGCCCTAACAGCTTACAAAAAAAACAAAAATACATATAGGACAAGTATACTGGGACGAAACAGCACAGGCATCAAGGGACAGTCACCACTTCCACCACGATTTTGCCATTCTCTTATCACGCACACAACAGACGCAGAAGGGACACACAAACTGGAGCGGAATGAAATAGAGATGCCAGTCAGGATGGGAAAAGAGTAGTTTTAAGAGAAGATTTGAAGGATGACAGAGAAACCGAACTGCGGAGGGAAAGAGGGAGATTATTCCACGAGGACGGGGCCTGGAAAGAGAATGAGCGTTGGCCCGCGGTCATGGTATTAAAGCGCGGGATACGGAGAAGGTGAGTATCAGATGAAGAGCGCAATTGTCGCGATGGAGTGTACAGATGTTGATCAGTAAGATAGGAAGGAGCGAGACTGTTCAGGGATTTAACGCACAGCAGAGACAGTTTATATTCAGTTCGTTTCTCGACAGGGAGCCAGTGAAGAGAACAAAGCAAGGGAGTGATATGGGTAGATTTAGAGCGTCTCATGATTAGACGAGCAGCATTGTTCTGCACCTTTTGAAGTCGAACGAGAAGAGTCTGAGGACAGCCAGCAAGGAGAGAATTACAATAATCCAGTCTTGAGAGAACAAAAGCAGAAACAAGAGTGTTGGTGGCCTCTTCAGAAAGAAGATGACGAACAGAACCAATGTGGCGGAGCTCCAAGTAGCACACACGACATACAGAGGAAACATGATGGTGAAACGACAGTGTCTGATCAAGTATGACACCCAGGTTGCGCACGGTCGTAGACGTCTGAATGGGGCAGTTATCCAATTTAACCGAAATGAGAACAGAATCAGTGGACAGAAGGCTTTTGGGCGCGATGAAAATCATTTCCGTTTTGTCATTGTTCAGCTGAAGTTTGTTGTTTGTCATCCATGCTTTAATGTCTGAAATACACAGCTGTGTATGATGGATAACAGCAGGAAACTGAGAAACATGACAGGACTTGTAAAGTTGATTGTCATCGGAAAAGCAGTGGTGAGAAAAGCTGTGATGGGCAACAATGTCAGGTATAGGATGTGTATAACGGACAAAGAGAATGGGGCCCAACACGGATCCTTGAAGGACACCATATTGCAGGGCACCTGGATGAGAAGAGAAACCATTGAGAGAAACAACTGTGTGCGACCGGAGAGATAAGATTGAAACCATGACAGCGCTTTGCCAGATATGCCAAAAGTAAAGTGAAGACGAGACAGAAGAGAGAAATGATCTATGGTGTCAAAAGCGGCTGACAAGTCCAGGAGAGAGAGAAGGGAAATTTGAACATTGTCAAAGGCAGTGAGGAGATCGTTAACTATCTTAAGGAGAGCAGTTTTGGTACTGTGACCAGTACGGTATGCAGATTGCAGTGAGTAAAGTAGTTATTGTTGCAGTATAGGTGGTCGTGGAGTTGGAGGAGAATATTTCTTTTCGATAATCTTAGAAAGAAAGGATAGGTTTGAAACAGGTCTGTAGTTTTTCAAGTTTTCAGCATCCAGGGAGGGTTTCTTCAGCAGGGGCCTGTCAACTGCAGTTTTGAACATTGAAGGGAAAGAACCTAAGATCACGAATTCATTTACAATTGATGTCATATATGGCAACATATCATCAACAACGGCAAACAGCAAAGAGGATGATAGTGGGTCCAGTTCGCATGGCTTCATGGCGGTTTTCTTAATGACTTCTTTCACAACACTGTCTGTCACAGGCTCAAAGCCAGAGAAAGGAATACCAGAGAAAGATTCATGGTGGACATCCGGTAAAGGTACAGACTGTAATCTAGATTGTAACGGATGGTTCTAATTTTGCCGATGAAAAAGTCACTAAATTTCTGTGGTAGGTCAGGTGGAGGGACAGCTGATGGAAGTGGAGATGACTTCATTCTTCCCATTAGAGTGTCTGTGACACTGAACAGCTGTTTTAAAGTGGAGCATGCTAGAATTTTGGCATTGAAAATGCAGATTTTGGTTGCTGCGCGACTGTATTTACAGCCTTTTTAACAGACTGCAAAATGTGCTTGTGGATATGTAGACTGGTCTTCAGCCACTGTCCCTCTGCTCTCCTCCTCTCACGTTTGGCCTCAAGAAGCTGGGAACCAACTGCTGGGAACCATTGCGAGGGCGGTCGACTGGAGACCTTGCATTGAGTCGCAGGGGCGTGGTGGTTGAGCGTTTCCAGGAGAACTTGATGGAAGTGTTCAGCAGGAGAGGCTGAGGACTGAAGACCAGACAGCAGATCAGCTTTGAAGTATTGTATGTTGATGGAGGCAATGCTCCTGGCCACAACATACCAAGGAGGAGAAGGAGGAGCGCAGATGTTCAATTTGGTCAGAAGAGAGTAGTGGTCAATCACCTCGTCGGAATGGTGTACAATCCAGTCAGGGATATGGCCTGATCTGTGGGTTGGAGTGTTAACAGACTGCTTCATCCAAAAGACTCAAAGAGATCCTTCAGTCGAGCAGTGTTGCAGTTGAGAGGATTGTCCCGGTGAAAATTGAAGTCGCCGACCAACAGCGAATGGCCTTTCAGGGAGTTCATGTGTTCTAGTAAATCTGGGAGCTCATCAAGGAAGAGGGAGTCTCTCAGCTGGTTTTTCTTGCTGGGAGGCGGTCGGTAGAGGTAGAGGCAGAAATGAAGACTGGGGTAAGGCATAGTTAGGTGTGTCAGTTCAAACGAGGAATGAGGAAAGGAAAAGTCAGAGGTTGTTGAGACTGATGGGGAGAGAGTGTTGGAGACTACAAATGCAATGCCGCCACCACATGCTGACCTTGGGAAGCTGATGGTTTCATATCCGTGAGGCGCCAGATCACTGCACTTGACCTCATCACCGCTGGGCTGGAGCCACGTCTCGGTGAAAAGTATATAAATAAGTATATCATATCATTATAAGTATAAACATATCATATCATATCATCATCATCATCACCGTCACACAGCCATAACACTACCGGTGTCACCTTACTCTTGTCTCCTTCCTCTTCCACTGACAGATGCATTTTGTTTACGATTTGAGGACGCACGGACAGTGCTCCTGTTTCACTTCCACAAGTCTGTCTGCGCCGTTGTCCACTGTGTAACCCTTGCCGTCGATGAGAAGATAATTCAAAATCATCGTAGCACGTTACCGTGCCTCCTTGCAATCTTCAGGCGAGGAGTCAACCTCTTCCTTATGTCTCTTACTTCAGTAGCAAAGTTACCGGACAATTAAATAAGTCAGTGTCAGTGTCAGTTTCTCTCTCTTGTCTCTCTCTGTCTCTCTCTCAAACAAAAACAAAAACAAAAAAGCCCGCATGCGAACCATCAGTGTTTGTTCCACTTTGTCCAAACCCAAGTGTCCCTGTTCTCATGGGTTGCAATTATCATGGCTTCTAATCATGTGTGTTAATCATCCGGATTGAACAAATAAATATCGCTGCTATCTTTGTTGAGTTTCTTCCATACAACATCACCACAAGGTGAAGACATGTTGAAATAAAGATTTCTTCTTCATTCAGCATTTACACTGCAGTTTAAGTCTGCTCGTAGATTCTGTTTTTTAATACATGATGTTGATTTCTTCAATGGTCATCAAAGAGGATGGTAGTTGCAAGCACAGGCCACACAAAATGTGGTTTTAAAATGGGTCACGTGCTAAGCCATGAAGTGCTGCTTTTTAAAACCACGTTTTCTTTGGCCTGGAAGTTGTCGCCTGATAGAGACAGCTGGAAAGGGGTTTGTGTAGAAAGTTGATTCACGGGACTGGACAAGTCTTTGTGCCAGATTTGATAAGGGGGTTTGGTTGTGACCTTCTGCAAAGATGGTGGTTGAGGGGGGGAGAAAAAAATCTTTGTGGTTCGAAGAATTGTTCTTCCACGAGGTGTAGACGGCTATGTGTATGCTGCATGACATATGCTAATTCTTTGCGTCCACACATGGGGAGAAACGCCACGTTAAAGAAACTTAGCAAATGTCAGAAGCTGATGCATAAAGCCAAACTATGCTGATCCAGCCCACAGTTCTTACAGTTTCTACATCGTTACTCTAAGTGCCCTAGAAAGGCACACAGACTGCTGTCAGCTGCAATGATGACATTGTGTACTGAGTTATCAGACCTTACGCTGGGGTCATGGGTTCTGAAAGACATAACCTGGCTCAGTGGGTCCCGACTGTCAAGCAGTACAATGACAGAATCAACCAGTAGAATGACAGAATCAACTGGTACAATGACAGTCGACCAGCACAATGACATGGTCAACCAACACAATGACAGAGTCAGCCGGCACAATGACAGAATCAACCAGTACAATGACAGCCAGCACAATGACAGATACAATAACAGAATCAACCGGTACAATAACAGAATCAACTGGTACAATGACAGTCAATCAGCACAATGACAGCCAACCAGTACAAAGACAGAATCGACCAGCACAATGACAGAGTCCACCAGCACAATGACAGAATCAACCAGCACAATGACAGGACCAACCAGCACAATGACAGTCAACCAGCACAATGACAGAGTCCACCAGCACAATGACAGAATCAACCAGCACAATGACAGAGTCAACCAGCACAATGACAGTCCACCAGCACAATGACAGTCAACCAGCACAATGACAGTCCACCAGCACAATGACAGAGTCAACCAGCACAATGACAGAATCAACCAGCACAATGACAGAATCAACCAGCACAATGACAGAGCCAACCAGTTCAATGACAGGGGTCAACCAGCACAATGACATAGGCAACCAGCACAATGTAGACATTAATCATACCTGTACACACAAATGGAGATGCAGAACTGACGGTCTGAGCTTTACTTTTATGTAAATGGTGATATAAACTGAATATCATCAGTCATACTTGTACACACACATAGACATCAGTCATACCTTTGCATACACGTGGACATTTTTTGAATGGTGATAGAAACTGAATGACATCAGTCATACCTGTACACGTACATGGACATTACATGCAGTACTGACGGCCTGAGCTTTGATGTTATATCAGTGGTGACAGAAACTGATTGATATGAGTCATACCTGTACACACACATGGACTTGCAGTACTGACAGTTTGAGCTTTGATGTTGCATTATTGATAATAGAAACTGAATATGATCAGTGTTACCTGTACACACATGGACATCACACACAACGCTGACCTTCACTGCTGTATCAGTGGTGACACCAACTGAATGAAGTCATTAACACCTGCCTTTACCTGTCCAGCCCAGTTTCTAGGGGTGGGGTTCCATGTGTCCCTATATTTTCTGACACTCCAATGAAATGTGTGTATGTTCTCCTTGCTTATGTTGAGTCCAGGGTATGGAGTGTAACACAGGTTGTCATGAAAGCAAATGTCCAACTTACAACTGTGTGTTTCATAAGTAGGAAGGTGGCAGAATGATTTAGACGCTCATCTGCCAATACAGATGTAGCCATGTACCCGAGTGGTATATAAGAGGACGGTACAAAGAACTGACTAATGATGATTGACTGTATTAAAGGATAGACAAGAATTCCCGCGCACAGGCCAGGAACATATAGAGGCCAGTCACAAATGGGGGTTTTCTATTGTTTTATTTACAATATTTATAAGCAGAAGAGATAAGGAGAAGAATAAGAAGAAGATATAAAACACGGATAAGGGGAAGAGATAAAAAGAAGACAGTGCCTGGAATGACACAAACAAATGTCTTTAGCACAACATGTCGGCACAAGTGAATAGTAAAGCACATGTATACATATTACATGGAAAGACTATCACTCGGTTTGTTAAGCAACAATATGCGATAAGATAATGCATATGTGTGAAGACCATCAAATGGCATTTCTAATACATTTAAATAGTGCAGTTAAAGTGATTGAAGTTATGCTGTTTTCGTGGAAGTACACTGACAGTATTCATTAGGTGAAGCTTATACTGTGTCAAACTGACTCAAATGAATCAGTTTATCATGTAGCACTAGACTGGAGTAAGCCGTATAGGACAGGGCATGATAACTAAATCACAATTAACAGACTGACACATATCAGGTGGTTTTAACCAATAACTGACAGTAATCCAACACTATCTTGTGATCTCGACAGAATACTACACACATCTTAGAGTGATGAGAATCAGTGAAACACTGTAGCATCATAACTGATATCAGTATGTGAAACAACACATGAATAATATAAAGATAATAGAATCAGTGGCTTTGATATAATACTGGCAAACTGTGAGGTTAATGCTCAGTACAACTGGAAGAACTATCATGGCTTGACCATTAAGTGGTGAATGAAACCACACAAGTAATCCAGTTTCATCAAAGCCAAATATCAACATAGCTAAACTTGTGCTCAACATTTAAATCTCCTCCACCAAAGCAGGATAAGTAACCTGACCATCAGTGGCAGCAAATGAGAAAGAACGCGTCATATGCACTCACTAGAACATTCTTGAACAACCTATCAGTGTCCAGAGACGTCATTGACTGTGACGTTAAGAAGAATAAAATGGAACACGAAATGACGACATGGCGATTTTCTAGATCAATCATAGCAGAGCTGTAACTATATGTCAAAGCAATAACTGAACAAAGCAATATGAACATACTCATGTGAACACAAGCACTGTATCGAAGAATGCAATTTACAAATCATCAGCACTTTTTACACACAGTACTTACAGTGATAGGTAGCGAGATGTCAGCCTCTGGGACAACGAACACACACACACACGCTGCTTGCGAAACTAAGAGAGAAAGAGAACAGGCTCTGGTCAGATGACTGAACAGGTAGAAAATGACCAGATGATCACCCACCCCGCCAATTTATGCAAGTTAAGCGTACTGCAAAGACGATCACGTGTGCTGCAAGGCAGCTTGGCTCAGGCTAAATATGATAAAAACTGTTTCTTACAAGGCGTTCAATAATAGATTTCTAAATGATTCCTGAACAGATTTTCATCGGATAAGTCGCAAAAGAAAGACGTCAACACCTACTTTCTAATGAGTATAAAATGAAGTGTTGATTATTTAAGATGAATTTATAATCTCAATCTAAGTCACCTGAAAAGGGTAAGTTTTAACGAGCTCATCGCTGAAAATTACAAACCGCGTTAAAACAGTTTAACGTAGGCAAACACAACTGGAAAGACGGAATTGAGATGATTTTGCCAGTATATAATACTTGCAGTTTACTGATCTGACGAAAGAGATACCAATTAAATACGCTGCATCAGAAACACAAGTTTCCGCTCAGCCAATGACCTATAGCGGACTGGTGGAGGAGTGGGTTATCTGGCGAGAAGGACAAAAAAAAAATTATGACGTAAGCTTAGCGTCAGTTGAAATCTTTACACTGACGAACGATTAAACTAAAATCAAGTATGCTTCTAACTGATTTAAGTGTGTGTGTAAGCACAACAAATATAATATTGCAGTGAACGATACAGACACTTGATTTAATAGATGATTGGAGCCTTTATCTAAAAGGGGATTTGCATTCAAACCGGGAATGGCGTCACACATTCTGCGCCGGTCGTTGTAGACCGGCAAGTTAGTTGCGAAAAAAGCGTCTGCTATACAGCTTGTGCGTGAAGCAGTATCTGAAGCCCAAGAACGCTGTCTGAAACAGTATCTGAAGCAAAGCGCTTGGCTACATAGAAAGTCCATGGGAGTCTAAAACGTTTGACTGGAAAACTAAACTGAGCGTGTAGTCATTCAGACGGGACGACAAACTGAGGTCCCATGTGCAGCACGCACCTCGCGCACTGTAAAAGAACCCATGGCAACGAGAGTGTTGTCCTATGGCAAAATTCTGTAGAAGAAATCCACTCGGGCAGGGAAACAAATATATAACATTCACTCAAGGCCTGACTTGGGTTATGCTGCTGGTCAGGAATCTGCCTAGCGGATGTGTTGTGACGTTTCTACATTTGTCCGAACGCAGTGACGCCTCCTTGAGAAAGTGAAAGTGAAACTCACTAAGTGGCCAGTAGAAAGCGTGGAGCAGTGTATGTTTTACCGAGGGATCATGTTGCACAACAGTCAGTGCAATGCTGCAGACGACTGAACAACAGTCCCCTCCTTTCAGCAGACTACACAGACTCTCGGCCACTGTTAATCATTTGTCACAAAGCACAATCTTCACCATTCAATGGAAATGTGTGTTAAAAAACTCCAAACACTTTTTACTCAGTAATATATGGCTTCAGGTAAAGTGCTTTTTTTCTTGATAAAGAACAGGAAACAGAAAATTCGATGCTATTGATACTACAATCCTAAAATCATAAAAACAAGCAATGCACTGCCAGTCCACGTACAAATTTATCATCGATTTCGAACAAATTTAACGATCTCATCAGCATCAGTTTATGTAGTCCTCTACGCTAATCGTGTCAAGAACAAAGTGTGGACCTTTTCGTTTCACTTGAAGCTTAGTTCATTGATGAAAAAAAAAATCAATGAACATTTCGTTCTGGAACAAAATTGTCATGTTTGTCTTTATCTCAGTAAGAACTGTACCTGGAGAAAATAACGAAACATGTTCCTGGGCTGTGAATCACGTCTTCTAGGTTCTTTTTCTTCAGATAAAAACACACTGACATTGGTGTCTAATGCTCTCCTGGTCGTGTTCTTCCAGACTAATTCTGAGAAAGAATGGAGCTGAGTCCTGTGGGAGACTGACAGAAAAAAGAGGGGAAAACCCGAGCGCTAGCACTTAACTCTTTCCGTGCCAACAGGTGACGACGACTGAGTTTCACCGCCGTTGACATCATTAACTTGTTATAAGCGGAAGGTTCTCACGTTGAATAGGTGGAAGGAAAAAACAACAACGAAAACACAAACCAAGCACTTTTCAAATGACAAAAGCTACAGACTGGGCCATTCAGACAGCCACTGGATATCAGATGGGGTCTGTGGGGGGGGGGGGGGGAGGACTACACTACATGCTGGGCCATTCAGACGGCCACTGGACATGAGGACTCGCCTTCCCGAATGATTCCAAAGCTCAGGGTGAGTGAACAGAAAGGCAGGAACGTGCCCCTACCAACCTGCTGGCTCCCCATGAAGAGCAATGACTTCCTGGTCCCACTGGAACGTAGCAACTACTTGGACTGCCCATGTCAAGGAGAGCGAATTACAGAGTGTACTGAAAGAAGTCTGTAAATCTAGTCATCAGGTCAGAGAAAAATCGTGTGTGACAATGCGTCAAAATCATCGTAGCACGTTTACTTTCTCTACTCGCAGTCTTCAGGTGAGCAGTCAGTCTCTTCCTTAAGTGTCTCACTTCGTGACTGGAATTTCTGTGGGTCTCTCAAATCTGAAGAAGAACATTTTGTCTTCGTGACACTGTCAGTTTTCTTTTATACAAGGCCTCCTGAGAACCTGTAGCAACGTCAAAAGTACCGTTCATCTGTGTCTTTAAGGCGATGCAGGAATAAATGAGACCAATAGGTCAAATTCGATGTGCTGAACTAATCAACTATTAGTACTGTGGTGCTTCATGTTTCGGAATTGTTCTTTGACACAAACCACAAAGCTGCTTATGATTTGCTACAACACAATTATGACAGCACCGTGTATGTTCCTACAATTATGACAACAGTTATGTTCCTATAATTATGACAACACCGTGTATCTTCCTACGTACATTAAAATGTCCAGACATGGTCGAACCATAAGACTCATGCAAGGGACCCATGTAAAACAATATCATTAACACCCATCCCCTTACTTGCAATCGTCAGTTTCTGAACTTTCTTCCTATAGATCTTGCATAATTACTTTTGAAAGGTACTTCTACCCCTCTTTCTGTTAACTTCCTAATATCCTTCACGATTTTAGTACAACAATGAAGTTGTTTGATTTCCATATTCTCTTAGTAAAGGGAAATAATCACCATCAACAACAAAATAAGGATGATAGCAGGGAGGATCACATTGTCTGGACAGTCTGTGGAAATGGGTGACAATATAGTATGTGCATTTCCTTCTAACTTCGTAAACAGAAATATCAGGAGATGGGATGTTATTGACATTCAAAGGTTTGATGTCTTTTAGTTTTGGTCTGCAGTTTCATTTTTCGTAATTTAGCATGTGTAATATTAAACGGGTCTGCTTTAACGAATATCAGTTGTTCACAATCAAAACAGCACCATTATCCACAGTACACAGCCTGAGCACAAGGCGAATTGCAAACAGTCAGATCATTGATCACACGGGCCAGCAATTCTCCTGAGTAGCACAGAGTAGAGACTCAGGTTTCAGCAAAGGAAGAGTCTCTATAAGTCTACCAAAAGAACGACATCAGAATCAGGTTTCATCAAAGAAAGAGTCCTCATAAGTCTATCAGAGGAACGACATGAGAATCAGGTTTCATCAAAGGAAGAGTCTCTATAAGTCTATCAGAGGAACAACATGAGAATCAGGTTTCATCAAATGAAGATTCTCTATAAGTCTATCAGAGGAACGACATGAGAATCAGGTTTCATCAAAGGAAGAGTCTCTATAAGTCTATCAGAGGAACAACATGAGAATCAGGTTTCATCAAAGGAAGAGTCTCTATAAGTCTATCAGAGGAAGGCATGAGAGTCAGGTTTCATCAAAGGAAGAGTCCCTATAAGTCTATCAGAGGAACGGCATGAGAGTCAGGTTTCATCAAAGGAAGAGTCCCTATAAGTCTATCAGAGGAACGACATGAGAATCAGGTTTCATCAAAGGAAGAGTCTCTATAAGTCTATCAGAGGGACAACATGAGAATCAGGTTTCATCAAAGGAAGATCCTCTATAAGTCTATCAGAGGAACGACATGAGATTCAGGTTTCAGCAAAGGAAGATTCTCTATAACTCTACCAAAAGAACGACATGAGATTCAGGTTTCATCAAAGGAAGATTCTATATAAGTCTATCAGAGGAACGACATGAGAATCAGGTTTCAGCAAAGGAAGATTCTATATAAGTCTATCAGAGGAACGACATGAGACTCGGAATTTAAGCAAAGGAAGAGTTTGTATAAGTCTACCAAAAGGACGACATCTTTGACATCTGACTTTGACACTATACATCTTTCATAAAGGTTCGTTTTACCACTGCAGTTTTACATCCAGCGACCCATTGATCCCTCTTTCTTCGATGTACATCTCACCCAAACACTCTTGAGAGACAAGAACTAGAGTTTTATATCGGGGTACATCTTGCAACGATGGTAGACTGTGCTGACACGAAAGGGTGTGAATTACGTGTGTGGAATGGAATGCGCAAGCTGAAGTCAGGTATCAGGTGTCACTTGACATCGATAGCCTCTCCACTCTCCTGCTCAAAGTGAAACAGTGCGAGAGAGCTTTTAGATCTTCAGCTGTACAAACCTGCAATTTTTCTTGCTTTCTTTTTTTTTTTTTTTTTTTTTTCCTTTTCCATCAGAGGTCCTCACTCACATATTGTGAAACAGATTTTAAAACATTCCCACAGTTTCTGCTTAATTAATGCACTCCATTCCATATGCCGTATTCTTTAGATCACATCTGTTTCTTTCATGTGTGTGTGCATCAACAATAAGAAAAAGAATCAGTAGTAGTAGTAGTAGTAGTAGTAGTAGTAGAAGTGGAAGAGCAGTACCATTTTTATTTTTTTTTTTTTTTTTCTTTTCCTCATAAAAAAAGTTCGAAGTATTCCAAACCAGCACCGAGGTACCTGAAACCACCTTATGTTCGTCTGACTCATTCAGAAAACGCTCAAATTCAAGTTCCAGGTACACAATCCTGTTACACACACACACACACACACACACACACACACACACACACACACACACACACACACACACGCACACACACACACACACACACACACACACACATATATATATATATATATATATTTGTTTGTTTGTTGTTTTTTTTGGAGGGAGGGGAATGGGGGGTGATTGTTTGTTTTGTGTGTGTGTGTCTCTGTGTGTCTGTGTGTGTGTCTGTGTCTGCGTGTCTGTGTGTATGCGTGCGCGCGCACGTGTGTGTGTGTGTGTGTGTGCATGTGTGTGTGTGTGTGTGTGTGTGTGTGTGTAAATCTGATTGCTGCCCATCACACATGCACGTGATATCTTTTTCCTTCAATTTGCTGGCTGCAGTGAAAAAAAAAACCCCAAAACAACAACGTAACTTTCGTTTTTCTCACTTTACGAGTGAGCTTTAACACATCAAATACCAAGGGTTTGATTATGGGGGTCTTTCCACCAAGCAGAAAAAAAAAACATTCTTGAGCTGCAATCATCATCTGTACATCTGCACCGTTTCAGTGGCATTACTCCCACACTACTCATTCCAAGTTGTTTTTTGGTGTGTTTGTTGTTGTTGTTGTTGTTGTTGTCGTTGTCGTTATTTTATTGTTCTTTTTTTTTTATATAGAATGTGATTTTTATCCCGTGATCGGCTTACTGACTCTTCAACTGGCTCTTTTCCTTCCTCGTGTACGAAACTGACTGGCTCTTCTTCTTTTTCTTTGTTCGTGGGCTGCAACTCCCACGTTCACTCATATGTACACGAGTGACGTTTTACGTGTACGACCGTTTTTACCCCGCCATGAAGGCAGCCATACTCCGCTCAAAACTCATCATCTCGTCTTAACACAATGATCGAAACTCAGTTCAGCTTTTCGTCACGTGCTCTGCGACAGACAGTCGGTTATAGTTTAATTAAATACAATCACAAATGTCATATTCAAAAGCAACCAGTGCATAATGTTCTCTTGATTTATGTACATCCTCTGTGACTTTGTCTGCTCATAAATCCAACTTTAAAACTTCGTACAATCACTTTCGCTTCTGCGTGATTTACAACGTACCTGGCTTGTGTGATAAATGTGACAGCTTGAGTTACGTCTTCTTTTAGAAGGTTCGCGAATGTGTGTGTGTGTGTGTGTGTGTGTGCGCGCGCGTGTGTGTGTATGTGTTTGCGTGCGTGCGTGCGTGTGTGTGTGGATGCGTATTTGTTTGTTAGTTTGTGTGTGTATGTGTGTGTGCATGTGTGCGTGTGTGTATGTGTGTGTGAATAGATTATGTGTGAGTGTGTGAATATGTGTTTGCTTGTGTGTGCGTGTATGTTTGGATGTTGAGTGTGTGTGTGTGTGTGTGTGTGTGTGTGTGTGTGAGAGAGAGAGAGAGAGAGAGAGAGAGAGAGAGAGAGAGAGAGAGAGCACAAGAGTCTATGTACACGTTCTTGTATCATTGTATAGCTCTGCAGCATAAAAGCAGTGTTCACGTAGAATGCATTATGAGAAAGTAAAAAGTTTTTTTGTATCTATACACTGCAAGATAACGCATACATTACGGACATATTGAACTGAAGAATGTACAACAAAAGAATCTTCAAAATAATCCTAGTTTTGTTTAGAACTAAAAAAAAATAGGTGTTTTTTTTTCAAATGCTGGGCGATGCTTAAATAGAATTAATAACTTATCTTGCAGTCATGAACTATTGGAGAATTGCTCATTCTATGAAGAATTAGTACTTATTGGAGCATGCTTATTGGTATGGATATTTGAATGTACATTACACATCTTTTTCTGTGTGTCAAATTCTTACTTTTTGAAGGGTGCAGAAGAATACAACAATACGCACATTGTTGGCAGTTAGCTAACTTTAATACTGTTGATTCTGATATCTGGATGATTTGAACTGGTCAGCACACTCGCCACAGCCTTGTCCTTGATGACAGCGGTCTTTCTCCCCACCTCCACCCAGTCTTTCCTCCGTTCACGTGCTCTAGTTACCTGTGTGGACTGGTCATACTGCATGGGTCGTAGTCAAGACGAACTTCATTTTACCTTAAGGCAAGTTACCCTTATCACGGAAGGGACCTGCGGGTACAGTTTACCTTGAAGGTTGATTTAACTTTGTATTCAAGACACGCACGGTGCACTCAGGGAGCTGACCCATCGTCTATAATTGAAAATCTCCGTGATTCCCTTCTGCTCGTGTTCTTTCACTTCTCACTGCACTGCAGTTCAGAGCATTGACGAGAGAGTTATCAAAACACGGGCTATCCGCAAAACACGCCTCTTTTCCCTCAACAAAAAAACAACGCTACAAAAGGATCCGCTATACTTACCTCTGCTTCACGATCAGGCCATGGTGGGCCGTATTCAAGAGACCATCGTGCCTGTGGATGAATATGTACCTGCGAGTAATCTGCTTGAGGGAGGCAAACTGCCCGAGTGTAAGCATATCCAGTATCAGGAACTCAAGAGCCTACCCACTGGTCTACAAACCCAAAGGCAATTTTTCCATACTACCTGCCATGGGTAACTGCCAACGAACCAGAGGTAAATAAGGTGGATCCTTTTGATTTAAACAATGTTTATTCAAAGAAACAACACAGCATAAGCATATAAACACATAAAGCATAGGAAGGACATCAATCAAGGCTTATTCAAGCCCTACCCGATAAGAAACAAGTAAGCACAAACCTTAGGACAAGGTAAAGGAATCAAAATAAATATAATCACATTGACAAGTACAGGCACAATACAACATGAAGAGACACTGACATTGTAGTATTGGTTTTTGTTGAGGGAATACATGCGTGCTTTGCAGATTGCACGTGTTTTACTCTCTCGACAATGCTCTGAACTATAAGTGGGATGAGAAAAGCATGTGCAGAAGGGAATCACCAGGCTTTTTAATCATAGACGATGGGTTAGCTGCTTGAGTGCACCGTGCTTGTTAACTAAATCTTCAAGTTAAACTGTGTGCGCGGGTCTCTATCATGTTAAGGGTAATTTGCCTAAAGGGAAAATGAAGTTTGTCTTGAATACTGCCCCCCCCTCTCCCCACCCAGGGCAAATTTGCATTTGGGTTTGAACACCCGAAGGTAGACTTGAGTGTTCCTGCATACCAGATAGTGCTTACCGAACACACGGACAATACACGGTGGTGTTCTGTGTGGCTTGTTCAGGATTAAAGAGGCTATGCCAGTCTTGAATAAAAGCTAATTTGTGTTTGCACATTTCTTCTGTTATTGCTGCTGTGTGCACATGCCAAATGATCGGTATAAGAGCTAGCCTGGCGCTTCCTTTTTTGGGGAAGTGTCCAGACAGTTGTGGGGTTCGATTCCTGTGTGACTCCCTTCTTCATCTGTGTGGGTCTGTGTTCTGTGTTTTCTCCTGGGCCAGTGGTGTGCCTGATTCCTGGTGACAGGTGAGGGGGGAGTTGTATAGTTAGTTTGTCCTCGTGGTGTTAGTGTTGTAACTTGTGACTTTGTTTGCATTTTGGGATTGTTTTAACGGAAATCTTTTAAATCCAATAGTCTTTTATTTCTCTATATTTTTTTGTGGAATTAATAAGGTTGTGTTAAGTGTGTGTTATTTTGACATGTATTCAGCTCGAGTTATTGTCTCAAACTTATTTTCTTTACGATGAAAACTGTCTAGATTTTCCAAAACATTTTTGTATCGTGATATGGAGATTTAATATTGCCTATTTGGGTTTTGCTTCTGGAGAAACCAGTAAGATAAATATTGACTGTCATTTAGGGTTGCTTGTAATGACTCTTTCAGTTTGTGTATGGCGTAACTCTTTATCGGAGAAACCATAACAGTTCATGTACATTTGGCATTGGTAGTTTTTGTGTGAAAACGACTGCATTAATACCCACGTATTCACCTACTTAGTGTCTTGAAGTGTGAAATCTACTGAAAGTTTTCAACAACAATAACAACTACAACAACTTTTTTTTTTCTTTCTTTTTTTCTTTTTTTTGTCAAGGCCTGACTAAGAGCGTTGGGTTACGCTGCTGGTCAGGCATCCGCTCGGCAGATGTGGTGTAGCGTATATGGATTTGTCCGAACGCAGTGACGCCTCCTTAAGCTACTGAAATACTGAAAAATCACCTACTTAATGTATTGTGTATTGCTTAAGGAAAGGAGGGGGTGTGGGGGTGGGGTACTCTTTCATAACGTGTTGAGCAAAGTCTACAGACATGGGAGTCGTGTTACAGATTTGTTACCTGTGACTTTTTCCTGTTGGTTTCCCCTGTCCGCCACCCCGACGGAACTCCAGGATTCGTCCCTGCAGTGGTCGTCATTCCCCTTCTGCCCTATTCAACCCAAATTCACTCACGCCCCACTTCCTTTCCCAACCTCCATATTCCCAAGAACTTCCTTGTCCAATGTATCCGTCCTTTGATACTCTCCTCCACGTGGGTTCATGAACACTGGTCGTCCACTGATGGGTTTGACTTTGGTTCAAGTGAAATGACGTTGCATGGAACTGGTACTGCAGTTGCTTAAGCACACCTTGATGATTATATTGTCATAAAACTGAAGGAGAGTGGTGCTATAGTTAAGTGTATTAAATTTGTGTGTCTGGACCAGAGTTTTCGAAGCACATCAACAGTAAAGAATTGAGCTGAACTTTCTATGTCTCTGTGTTTTGTGTTGTCGGGGTGTTAATTAGTCTGGGAAGGTGCGGGGGTTCATGGGAAACCCCTTATGTTGGGGAGTTACCGCTCTTTACTATTTGTTAATCATTTGATCTCCTAGCCTCAAATATTTAACTGTTTGTTTTGTTCTGTTTTGTTTATTTACAAATCTACATGCTTTACATGTCGTACGCTATTTCACGTATTCACAGCACCTGACCCCATGAATCTTGTAATGATCTCACCAACATCTGGGTTCATCAGAATGGAAAGATATGGGAATGAATCAGGTGCAGGACTCTGGTGGAAGGACATACCTATTCCAGTCAGACATGTGCTCATGACCAGTTTCAAACCACTTGATCGATACGTCGGCGGTGTCACTCTGTTTCGTGTTGCCACAAATCAAAAACAAACAAATGAAAAAATACAGGCATGGTCTTGGGAAGATTTGCGGTCACATATTGCCCATGTATACAGTTTTAACGACACAAAATTCTCTGTTAAAGTTTCCAGATCTAGATGGCCGGTTTTAGTTTATACACATTACTTTGTATTTTCCTTTTCGTTTTTCTCTCAAAGTAAGGCACCTCAGAAACTACCAAGTGGTTTGTGGAACTGTTCAGTGGAGCACTACTCCAGCTTTCAGCGCCACATGGACTGTAACCTGGAGACAGAGTGTGAAGATGGACGGGATGAAACAGAACACTGTCCCTTCAGCAGTGCTGACTGTCAGGGGTTGGTGGACATATGTGACCGGTGTTACAAATTTGTTGGAAGCCTAAATGGCTTTAAAGGAGATGATACAGACGGCAACAAAAAAGGCACTGAGTATTGTAATACATTTGGGGGCATTCCTAAGTTCCCGGTGTGTCATCGTGACCCCTATGGGATCATTGCTGCGAAATCAAACAGGTTCTGGAGTAGCATGGAATGGTTCTGGGTGGGTCTGTATTCAAACACCTTGTCGTTACCCAACATGTACAAACGCAGTGTGCACAGTGAAGACAGAACTGTCTTTCATCACCATTATGCAATTCGTAGAGAACGCACAATAGAAAATGGATGTGGTATCCTAAAGCTGAGATATTTGTCCCTCAGTCTCAGTTACACAGAATGTGACCTGTATATTCATACAGCTAAGGCTGGGGTGGTGTGCGAAGTGAGAATGAACAAAACTGAAAAGACATCCGGTAATCATCACTCAAACGAAATCGTTTCAGCCAACACACAGCTATCACTGTCACAGGAACAGCAGTCTGTGTGTCAGAATGTTGATGTGGTGCACACATTTCTCTTCTGGCGCTCCAACCGAGGTACAATGAGTGGTACAAGTGATGCACTTCCCTGTGGTAGTTTCAATCAAACAGCATTCAGAAATATGTTAAGTTATGCACATCGTGACGCCACTTTACCTCCTGGATTTGCATGCAGTGATAAACACACAACCACTGTATCATATACCCTGGTTTGTGACTTCATCACTGACTGTCTGAATTCTAGTGATGAATTCTTCTGTAAGCATCCTGTTTGTATCAACACAGTTTTCACGTGTGCTAATGGACAGTGTCTCTCCTATGATAATGTGTGTGATTATATAACCCATTGTCTGGACGAGTCAGACGAAAGGAACTGTTACACATTCAGAGATGAATACGTTTCTAAAACAGGTTTTCGATCTCCATCTTTAGTCAATTACAATGGAATTTTTCAGTTCACCGCAGTCAGAATGACTTCCAATGAGTCATGTCCAGACAGTCATTATCGTTGTCCTGGTCAGTACAATGATTGTCTGCCTGTTTACACACGATGCAACGGGATGTATGACTGCATAGAACACCAGGATGAAGAGAGGTGTGTGGAGATGACATGTCCGGGATTTCTCAGATGTCGACACTCCATGATATGTGTACACATTGACCACGTGTGTGATGGCTGGCCTCACTGCCCAATGCATGACGATGAATTATTGTGTGGTGCTACCTGTCCTGTTGGTTGCCTCTGTCAGGGTCACTCTTTTCTCTGTGTCCAACCTTTCCGTGCAGACCTCTTCCCCGAGATCCGTTCTTTGGATGCCACAGGTTCAGGTCTGACACTGTCTGATGTCAGCAGTAATACCTATCTCATTCATCTGGTTCTCGCCAAGTGTTGTCTGACCCACGTGCCTGGAATGAAGTTGTTGAATTTGAAATCCCTTGATCTCAGTGGCAACAAACTGCAGCATGTCAACGTAACTGCTTTTGCTGCTTTTGAAAATTTGCAGTCAATATGCTTGTCTAGCAATCCTGTCACGTCACTCTCTGCTGATCTCTCCGCCGATGTTGTACAAAGTACCCTCACATTGATAGATCTGTCATACACAGCACTGACAGTGCTTGATTCTGAAGTGTTTACACACCTGCTCAGCCTAAAAGAACTGAATTTAACTTTCACTTCCATTCACACTGTCAGTCCTGATGGTCTTCAGCACGTTCCACAGCTAAGAGACCTGTACCTGGACGGTAGTCCTGTCAACGTATTTCCACCTGACATTTTCAAAGGCCTTTTCCACCTGCACTACATATCGACAGAGAACTATAAAATGTGTTGTAATGAAATACTTCCCCGTAACTTCGATGCTTCATCCTGTCATGCCCCCAAAGATGAAATTTCATCGTGTGAAGATTTACTGCAGTCATGGACTTACCGGGGATTTCTGTGGCTGATCACCTGTCTGGCAGTGTCTGGTAACGTCTTCTGTTTCTGTGCACGTTTGTTTGCAAGGAGCATGACTTCTTCCAGTGGTTTTAGTGTGTTTGTCACCAACCTTACTGTAGCCGACTTTCTGATGGGTATTTACATGGCTATTATAGGAATAGCTGATGAACAGTTCCGTGGCAAATATCTCCATTATGACGGCACCTGGAAAAGCAGTGTGACCTGCAAAGTGGCCGGCTTTCTGTCTCTGTTGTCCAGTGAGGTGTCAGCACTGATCATCTGTCTGATCACTTTAGATCGTTTTATAGTTATTTGTTTTCCATTCAGCACCTTGCGATTTGAGAAAACATCAGCAGGAACGGTGTGTGTGTTGATCTGGCTGGTTGGCTGGTGTCTTGCCGTGCTGCCTTTACTTCCAGTGACATCACACTGGGAGTTTTACAGCCAGTCAGGCATCTGTATTCCGCTACCGGTTATGAGGAAAGAGTTCAAAGGAAAAACGTATTCTTTCGGTGTGATGATAGTTTTCAATTTTGTTCTGTTTCTGTTCATCTCTGTAGGTCAAGCGTTTATCTACTGGTCCATACAGAACAATGCTTTGAAAACTAATTCTACCAAAGTTTCACGAGACATGACCATAGCACAGAGGTTGATCACTATCGCAGTAACAGATTTCATGTGCTGGTTTCCTATTGGACTGTGTGGGATGCTGGCACTGGCGGGTGTTCCCATCCCTGGAGAAGTGAATGTGGCTTTGGCAATATTCGTGTTACCGTTAAACTCTGCCATTAACCCTTTCATGTATACGTTCAACGCTTTAATGGAAAAGAAGAGGAAATCCAGAGAAACTCAACTTTTAAAATGGATGGAGTCCAATGCTGACTTGATTCCAAATTAAAAGTCTCCAAGATGTTCTGATCCACTTACCATGTGAAATAATGATAATGTCTGACATCTTTGTAGTATTCACGCGAAAAAGTCGCCTTCATTCTCACATTGTTACTCTGTACAATCAGTAAATGACATTTTAACTCGACGTTCCTTTGATTTTTTCCATTCAATAAGCTACAATTAAAAAAATTTTTTTTTACTGTGGATTAATGAAGCCTTACTTGCACGAAAGTGTGTCATCACAGGTGACTGAGAACGTGGATTTTTTTTAAATATTATTATTTTTTAATTTACTTTTTGCATTCATACATCAGTTGATTCGCTTATTAGATTAACGACTTCTCTTTTACTGAGCCCATTAAGTAGTTATCTGTAAATGTATTTAGGTAATTTCATTTCAGATTCCACCCTGCATTTACCCGCTTTCCCCCAACTCACCATTCATCCCCCTCCCCCTCTACTAAACAATAATTCTCAAATATAAAAATCAATAAATTGTCTACAATCACCAATATGGGTGATGGGACATTAAACAAAATTTCTCCTCCTCCTTTACCTTCTTCAGTTCATGCTTGAAC
>NC_134903.1:16839985-16867485 GCF_041734735.1 Babylonia areolata
AAAGCGTTGAACGTATACATGAAAGGGTTAATGGCAGAGTTTAACGGTAACACGAATATTGCCAAAGCCACATTCACTTCTCCAGGGATGGGAATACCCGCCAGTGCCAGCATCCCACACAGTCCAATAGGAAACCAGCACATGAAATCTGTTACTGCGATAGTGATCAACCTCTGTGCTATGGTCATGTCTCGTGAAACTTTGGTAGAATTAGTTTTCAAAGCATTGTTCTGTATGGACCAGTAGATAAGTGCTTGACCTACAGAGATAGACAGAAACAGAACAAAATTGAAAACTATCATCACACCGAAAGAATACGTTTTTCCTTTGAACTCTTTCCTCATAACCGGTAGCGGAATACAGATGCCTGACTGGCTGTAAAACTCCCAGTGTGATGTCACTGGAAGTAAAGGCAGCACGGCAAGACACCAGCCAACCAGCCAGATCAACACACACACCGTTCCTGCTGATGTTTTCTCAAATCGCAAGGTGCTGAATGGAAAACAAATAACTATAAAACGATCTAAAGTGATCAGACAGATGATCAGTGCTGACACCTCACTGGACAACAGAGACAGAAAGCCGGCCACTTTGCAGGTCACACTGCTTTTCCAGGTGTCGTCATAATGGAGATATTTGCCACGGAACTGTTCATCAGCTATTCCTATAATAGCCATGTAAATACCCATCAGAAAGTCGGCCACAGTAAGGTTGGTGACAAAGACACTAAAACCACTGGAAGAAGTCATGCCTCTTGCAAACAAACGTGCACAGAAACAGAAGACGTTACCAGACACTGCCAGACAGGTGATCAGCCACAGAAATCCCCGGTACGCCCATGACTGCAATAAATCTTCACACGATGAAATTTCATCTTTGGGGGCATAACAGGATGAAGCATCGAAGTTATGGGGAAGTATTTCATTACAACACATTTTATAGTTCTCTGTCGATATGTAGTGCAGGTGGAAAAGGCCTTTGAAAATGTCAGGTGGAAATACGTTGACAGGACTACCGTCCAGGTACAGGTCTCTTAGCTGTGGAACGTGCTGAAGACCATCAGGACTGACAGTGTGAATGGAAGTGAAAGTTAAATTCAGTTTTTTTAGGCTGAGCAGGTGTGTAAACGCTTCAGAATCAAGCACTGTCAATGCTGTGTGTGACAGATCTATCAATGTGAGGGTACTTTGTACAACATCGGCGGAGAGATCAGCAGAGAGTGACGTGACAGGATTGCTAGACAAGCATATTGACTGCAAATTTTCAAAAGCAGCAAAAGCAGTTACGTTGACATGCTGCAGTTTGTTGCCACTGAGATCAAGGGATTTCAAATTCAACAGCTTCATTCCAGGCACGTGGGTCAGAGAACACTTGGCGAGAACCAGATGAATGAGATAGGTATTACTGCTGACATCAGACAGTGTCAGACCTGAACCTGTGGCATCCAAAGAACGGATCTCGGGGAAGAGATCTGCACGGAAAGGTTGAACACAGAGAAAAGAGTGACCCTGACAGAGGCAACCAACAGGACAGGTAGCACCACACAATAATTCATCGTCATGCATTGGGCAGTGAGGCCAGCCATCACACACGTGGTCATTGTGTACACATATCATGGAGTGTCGACATCTGAGAAATCCCGGACATGTCATCTCCACACACCTCTCTTCATCCTGGTGTTCTATGCAGTCATACATCCCGTTGCATCGTGTGTAAACTGGCAGACAATCATTGTACTGACCAGGACAACGATAATGACTGTCTGGACATGACTCATTGGAAGTCATTCTGACTGCAGTGAACTGAGAGATTCCATTGTAACTGACTAAAGCTGGAGATGGAAAACCTGTTTTAGAAACGTGTTCATCTCTGAATGTGTAACAGTTCCTTTCGTCTGACTCGTCCAGACAATGGGTTATATAATTACACACATTGTCATAGGAGAGACACTGTCCATTAGCACACGTGAAAACTGTGTTGATACAAACAGGATGCTTACAGAAGAATTCATCACTAGAATTCAGACAGTCAGTGATGAAGTCACAAACCAGGGTATATGATACAGTGGTTGTGTGTTTATCACTGCATGCAAATGCAGGAGGTAAAGTGGCGTCACGATGTGCATAACTTAACATATTTCTGAATGCTGTTTGATTGAAACTACCACAGGGAAGTGCATCACTTGTACCACTCATTGTACCTCGGTTGGAGCGCCAGAAGAGAAATGTGTGCACCACATCAACATTCTGACACACAGACTGCTGTTCCTGTGACAGTGATAGATGTGTGTTGGCTGAAACGATTTCGTTTGAGTGATGATTACCGGATGTCTTTTCAGTTTTGTTCATTCTCACTTCGCACACCACTCCAGCCTTAGCTGTATGAATATACAGGTCACATTCTGTGTACATGAGTCTATCCCTTTTGAGCAAAAATATACAGCAACCATTTTCTCTGACGCGTTCGCCTGGGACATTAAAATTGTGATGAAAGACAGATCTGTCTTCACTGTGTATACTATGTTTGTACATGTTCGCTAACGACAAGCTGTTTGAATATAGTCCAACCCAAAACCAATCGAGGCCATCCCAGTATCTTTTTGATTTCATGGAAATTACCCTATAAGGGTCATAATGACAGACAGGAAATTTTGGCATGCCCCTAAACATAACACAATACTCGGCACCTTTTTTGTTGCCATCCATGTCATCTGCTTTGAATTTATTTAGGCTTCCAACAAATTTGTAACACCGGTCACATAAAGCCACCAACCCCTGACAGTCAGCACTGCTGAAGGGACAGTGTTCTGTTTCATCCCGTCCATCTTCACACTCTGTCTCCAGGTTACAGTCCATGTGGCGCTGAAAACTGGAGTAGTGCTCCACTGAACAGTTCCAAAACCCAGTGGATAGTTTTCGGGGTGCTTTTCTTGTTGGAATAAACGAAAAGGAAAATACGAAACAATTTGTTAATGCTCGACGCGGGCAACTGGATCCGGAAACCTGAAGTGCGAATTTCGTGTCGTTAAAATTGAACACGTGGGCAGTATATGAACACAGAACTCCAGTCGCCCAGACCCTGAGTTTTTCGATTGTTTGTCTGTGAGTTTTAGAGAAACGAAATAAAGCTACATCATACACATATTGAGTGAGTGGTTTGAAGCTGACCATGAGCACATGTCTGACTGGCATAGGTATGTCCATCCACCAATGAAATAGAACAGTTTCATTTCTGTATCTGTCCATGGAGATGAATCCTGACGATTGAGAGGTCATCACAAGCAACACGGGTCCAGATGCGTTGACTTTGTGGTGATGCACGATACACACAACGTTCGTTTAATCAACAGATTTATTAGTGGAAAACCAGAACATTTGCTTAACAGTTTCGTGAATGAAATAACCAGCGAAAGTAACCCAGTAACAGAAAGTACAGTAATTAAATACAGTAACTACATACAAATTAAATACTAACTGCTTCACACTGTGGTAAAATAAAAGCCACATTAAAGATGGCAAAAAAACCTGGACATTTACTGTAAATACTGACACAAAAAAAGAAGACATTGAGAAAGACTGTAAGCCATTGATGCTATTACATGGAAATTTCGGATTTAAACTAGGCACAGAATATCAGTCCAAGAATCTACCAAGGAAAGGTAGTTTGGGATGTCCATGAATGAATATTTTCACAGGTCTTCCATGGATTTTCGGTTTCAGTTTCAAGGTGTCAAAGCGTGCACACTGATCCATATACGCTACACCACATCTGCTAAAAAAAAAAAAAGGAGAAGATGCCTGGCCTGTACGTAAACCGACACATTGCTCAGTCCTTGAGTTGCTACAGTGTGTCTTCCGAAAGAAAAAATATAGATAGATAGATAGATAGAATAAATACACAGATAGATAGATAGATAGATAAACACCAACAGCAGAATTACATGCTGACAGAACAGAAATAATTCAAAATATGGGTGCACGTTTTCAGTGCTGAAGCTGCAGCACACACTGTGCAGACTTGACCGACTGATTACATGTGCTTGCTCCTCTAGCGCCCTCGTCAATAAAGAAATGTCTGTTTTGTCTTGTCTTGTCTTGTCTTGTCTTGTCTTGTCTTGTCTTGATGCTGAATTATCTACCTTTGCAATTAATGTGAAATTGAAAACTTAAACTCGAGAGGACTCCTATCTTGAATGACTGGTTGGATGTGAAATTTGGATTACCTGTCGCCGGAAAAAGGCTTTCCTGACTTCAGAGTCTGGATGGTCTCAGCCACATGTCATCTGTTGTTTTCTCTTTGATTGGCACAGAATGATTACCACCTCCACATTTCTTCAAGTTCCTGAAGGGACTGTGCCTAGTTAGCGGTATGGAACACACTCACATGCACGCACTCACACGCACGCACACACACACACACGCACGCACGCACGCACGCACGCACACACACACACACACACACACACACACACACTGTCTTTCTTTTATCCGTCAGTTCGTGGATATTTGTCTTGTGTGAGTATGTCTGAGGTGGGCTGCACGTTTCCTCGAGTTCATGGTGGTCAATATCGAGCCCACATCGGTTTGAAAATAGCATCCCTGTCTTTGGCCCAAAGCTCACAAAGTAGCATCATGGTCCCTAGTTCTTCAACTCGGTGCCTGGAGTCCTGCAAGATAAAATATGGACACAGTGAAATATCGTCTGTACCGGGAATGCATCTTCGAGAACATTGCTCAAATTTCCTTATCGCGAGTGTCTTTATTTCTATTGCATGGGTAATGCCGGACGAAATCAGTGATTCCGACCCTGTAATAAAGTTTTAAACAGCATGAGCATCATTGTCATCATTATCACACTCCTTCTCCTCCTCCTCTTCTTCTTCTCCTCTTCCTCCTCCTCCTCCTTCTTCATCTTCTTCTTCGATCCCGTAGTCTCAAGACAATAAGGGCACCACTGATGACATGGTAACCAGTTCTCTCCATTTCTGACACTCTTCGATCACCAATCAATAGACAATCGTGTGAACCTGTATGCCTTAATCTTATGATGATCTCCCTATTTCAATTCAACACTTCCAAACACGTGTTGGGTTGTGTCAACGTCTTCAGCAATGGCGAATTCATGCGAACTGTCACTTGAGGGACACAGTGGCGGTCTCCAGCACAAGGGAGATGTTCACTAAGTCTTGCTCTGTGACTGAGCGATAACTGATTCGTTGATTTTATTTAGTTCGGGGACTTAATAGTAGGTGGTGTCTTGCGTATGTTGATTCAGAACAGACAGCATAAGAAGACCAATCCGAATGATCGTCACAGCATAGTTTCACGGCCACACAGCAGTGATAGTTCTCAATAAAGTTGGTAGTGCAGGAAAATGATGATTATACGGATACTTATAAAGCGCCTATCCTCGGTCGGAGGCCAAGCTTTAAGCTCTTTACAAAAACGGGGTCATTTGCACAACAAACTGCCTACCTGGGTAGAGCCGAATGACAGCTGCAATTGGGCAGCTCATCGTTCGTTTCCTGCGTAATTCATTAAGATTTCAGGCGCGCGCGCGCGCGCGCGCACACACACACACACACACACACACACACACACACACACACACACACACACACGTACCATTTTACGTGTGTGACCGCAAAATGCAACAGAACGAGTACGGCCGTGGATGTGTATCGTGGATTTGGCAGACACACGACGTGACGGTACAAGGCAATGAGAGATCCAGAAGACAGGATGAAAAACGTACTCATCCTTGCAATACATCAAAGCACGGATCAGTATACGTACCGTGAACGTTCTTTTCATCCAGTCTGTTGTTCCTGTGTCACGTGCATTAGTTGTTACCTCGGTGACTTATTTACAGGCACTGCACCGAAACGATTTGACCACACAAAGAAATAACTTGTATCCATGGAACGCCAGGTCATCTCACACCTGTATTCGTGGAACACCAGGTCATCTCGCACCTGCATTCATGGAACACCAGGTCATCTCGCACCTGCATTCATGGAACACCAGGTCATCTCGCACCTGCATTCATGGAACACCAGGTCATCTCGCACCTGCATTCATGGAACGCCAGGTCAGCTCACACCAGTATTCATGGAACGCCAGGTCATCTCACACCTGTATTCATGGAACGCCAGGTCATCTTACACCTGTATTCATGGAACGCCAGGTCATCTCACACCTGTATTCGTAGAACGCCAGGTCAGCTCACACCTGTATTCATGGAAGGCCAGGTCAGCTCACACCTGTATTCATGGAAGGCCAGGTCATCTCACACCTGTATTCATGGAAGACAAGGTCAAGTCACACCTGTATTCGTGGAGAGCTATGTCATCTCACACCTGTATTCATGGAGAGCTATGTCATCTCACACCTGTATTCATGGAAGGCCAGGTCATCTCACACCTGTATTCATGGAAGGCAAGGTCAAGTCACACCTGTATTCATGGAGAGCTATGTCATCTCACACCTGTATTCGTGGAGAGCTATTTCATCTCACACCAAGGCACTGCACATCCTCAGGGACTTAACGTAAGAGAGAGACACTTCAGTCTGACCCCCTTCCCTTCCCCTCATTCTACCCGACCCCCCACTCCCGCCTCACCTCAGTCTCCCCCATGACACCCCCTCTCTTTCTCTCTCTCTCACACACACACACACACGCACACACACACACCGCACTCCCCCACTCTTTTTTTATCACGTCCACCCGCACCACACTTCGCCCCCAATCCCACTCCACTCCACCCCGCCAGACCCTCCCCCCTCCCCACACACACACATACACACACACATTTCAGTTTTACATAAAAAAATCTTACCTTTTTTTTTCCACCAATCACTTTTCCATCTTGTTGTTGTTGATGTTGTTTGTTTGTGTGGAACCATTTCAGTTTTACATCAGAAATCTTACTAATATGTATATGAAAAACAACATTTCCCCCCAAAATACTTACGGCGTTAAGTGTTTAATCTCATTTTGAACAGCGTTGCGGATGAATACCGTTGACATTCATCTTGGTAGATATTTACTTAGATTGACAAAGCGTTGATGAATTTTGTCCCTACAGCTGTTTACTAATAGATTTTAACAGAAAATTTAGTGTTATCACAACAGATTTCTCTGTGTGAAATTCAGGCTGCTCTCCCCAGGGACAGCGCGTCGCAACACGACAGCCCCACCCATTTTTGACTCATTTGTGTAAACAAAGTGAGTCTATGTTTTAACGCGGTGTTCGGTTGTCTGTGTGTGTGTGTGTGTGTGTGTGTGTGTGTGTGTGTGTGTGTGTGTGTGTGTGTGTGTGTGTGTGTGTGTTTGTGCGTGGTAAACTTTAACATTGACATTTTCTCTGCAAATACTTTGTCAGTTGACGCCAAATTAGGCATAAAAATAGGAAAAATTCTGTTCTTTCCAGTCATCTTGTTTAAAACAATATTGCACCTCTGGGATGGGCACAACAAAAAAAAAAAAAAAAAATGAAGCCTAATTATATGCAAACTGCATTTACTGTTATATTTATATTTTTTGTATTCTCTAAACTTGGCACTTTGATCTGATATTCTGACACAACAACAAGAGCAGTCATTATTATTATTATTATTGTTCAAACAGGAACTTCTTTTGCTAAGCATGGACGTTTTATTTATTTTGCAAACGTTTTGGTGCAGATAGTAAAAAAGGGACATTACTCTGTAATTAATGCTAGTGGAGTTAATTTGCTTTAAACTGATCTTTCTCATCTTAAACATTACATTTTGAAATTATACTCAATACATAAAAAGCTTGTGTGTTTTACTCTCAGTGTACAGGGCTTTCACTATGTTCATTCGCCCAAGTGGTCTTTTTCGGAAAATACTAAAATCAATATGACGAGTGGACTTTACAGATCTGTTGGCTGAGCACTGAAGGTCATGGGCAAATATCAATTGCGTACACATATTTATACACATTCAAAGCGCGTGCTCATATTCTTCGCGAACGCGAACGACGCCATTTTGTTTCAAGTTGTTGACCTGCCCGTTCAATCCTATATTCAATGGACAATACACGGTAGCATGTGACGGAAAGTTGGAGAAGGAGACCGTTAAATATCTATTCAGAGAAAGATTTGTGAACGCCTCATCACTTACTGGATTATGCCCCAAACTGCCATAAAAATATCCACAGTGTCAGTCGGAATTCACAGTTAAAAATTGTAAACCATGCGAGTTAATACCCTTGAAATGATCACGATGAAACGAAAAAGTTTCCAGTCTTGACTTTTCTCAAAATTAAGTCCTTTTCACTTCTTACGACGTTTAGAAGTACTTGTACTTGGCTCTACATGTTATTAGTTTAACAAATACTAAATTTTCATATCAACTCTAAAACTATAAAACTAGAATGAACATGAAAGAGAAATTGAATCGACCGTGTCGTACTGCATTCCCGGCGGGTGTAACTAAACTTGTACATCTATCTAGATCTAGTGAAAACGGCTAAATGTTGCAGTGTGATTGCGGCGATAGCCATTAAAAAGAATTTTTAACTGCCCTTAAAGATTTTTTGAATGCCCAAGATACACCAGAATAATATGATTTAAACAGCGTTCTCACTGCGAATACCGCAATTGATTTTTCGCCCTTTAAAAAAGTATGTTCAAATGTTAAATTTTAGAACGTCAGTTAACGAGCCACGATAGTGTAATGGATAAGGCAGTTTCTTCTCACCCGAACACGCGGGGTTCGAATCTTGTTAGGACTTCTTTTTTTTTCTTTTCTTTTTTTAACGCGAAGCTTTATAATAACAAATACAGAACACATTTTAACGATTAGATTTTTTTTTTTTAAAGTGTATCACAAGTGAGTCTTGAAAGCCTTGCCTCTTGTTTTTGTATTTTTTCCTGCGTGCAGCTTCATTTGTTTTCCCTGTCGAAGTGGATTTTTTTACAGAATTTTGCCAGGGACAACCCTTTTGTTGCCGTGGGTTCTTTTACGTGTATGTGTTAATTCTAAATTCTTGCTGTGAGAAACACTCCACAAAATCTGACTAATGTTGTATCTTTCAGCGGAGTATAAACCAAATTGAAAGTAGGCGTGCAATCTGGATTTTAGCTACTATCAAACAGAAAGATAAGTGACTTCTTGCGCTATAGAATTATATATGCACGCGCACCATAGAGGTGTACACACACACACACACACACACACACACACACACACACACACACACACACACACACACACACACACAAGCACGGACGCACGCACACACACACAATCAGTATCCACAAACATATACGCATATGCACATGCAAACCCATAAACACGCGCGCGTGTGCGCACATGCGCACGCGCACACGCACACACAGACTTACAGACATAGTCTCTCTCTCTCTCTCTGTGTCTCTCTCTGTAAACACACAAGTACACACACACACACACACACACACACACACACACTAAATCACCTGAACGGAAACTCGCTGCATACGATCGCATCAATCATACAAACCACGTGCATTATAAATTATCCGCAAGTGCAAAAGGTTTCTACATTTTGATTAATGTTCAGAGAAGGTTTTCCTGTCAAGAAAGAGGTTTATTATGATATTAGATGGTTTCATCAAGTGCGTTTCTGACAGCTTTTAAACCACAGGACTGGTGTCTTTCTGTGAGTATCTGACGAAAGGTTGAAATCACATTGTGATTGGACCAGATGATAAGGTCTGGTCCAGACAGGCCAGTTCCTTTCTGATGACGGAAATGAACCAGCTGACAAGATGGGGTCGATCACGCGGTTTCCTGCCAAATTGCAATTGGTTGCGACTCAGTTCCAGTTTCGGTATTTCAGTTTCAGATTCCCAAGGTTGCGTCACTGCGTTCGGACAAATCCATATTTGCTACACCACATCTGCCTGACAAGCAGCAATAACTCTATGCACTTAGTCAAGGCTTGAATGCATGCATATCTATTTGTGTACCTATCAGAGGGGGTTTCTTCTACTGAAAATTTGCCAGAGGACAACTCTCTTGTTGGAAGAAGACACTGAGAGAAGGAGTTTCTCAGGGAGGTGTCCTCAGCCCTACACTATTCCTCGTCTTTATCAACGACATCGTCAAAGATATGCTACGCAAAGTCCAGGGAGCCATCTATGCAGACGATCTTGTCCTATGGTGCTCCGAAACACCTCACAACTACCAACTACAGACTACAGCAGGCGCTGAATGTTCTCGAAAGCTGGACAAAATAGTGGCTGGCGACAATTATTGCCAAAAGGACCACTTACACTGTTTTCAGCCTCTCACCCAAAGAACAGAAGGCCAACCTGTTCGTTCGTTCTTTAGTTTAACGTCTTTTCACTGTAAGTGATATTAGACGAGGGTATGAAAAAAAATCGAGTGGGTGGAGGGGGCGGCGAGGCGGGGGGCGGGGGAAATTACTGTGTACACATGCGAGTAAGTGAAAGTGTGTGTGTGTGTGTGTGTGTGTGTGTGTGTGTGTGTGTGTGTGTGTGTGTGTGTGTGTGTGTGTTACATATAGAAAATGATTGATTTAAGTTTTGTTTAATTTTTTTTTAAACATAAAAAACCAACAACAACAAAAACATAACAATGTAACATATTTCTAATGAAAAACTAACAACTATAACAGCGAACCAACTGGACTATTTAACAAGATCGTCAACACTGAAGATGATTTCAATTCAGGGATGTGAGACTTAACATATCGCAAGTTGCCAACCTGTGCATCAATGGACAAACTCTGCTTGCTGAGAACAACCCCATGTACCTGGGAGTCACTTTTGACAAACGCTTGACGTGGAAAAAGCAAACAGAGAAAGCAGAATCAAGAGCAAAAGTACGACTTGCCGTCATGAAGAAGCTGACAGGAACAACATGGGGCGCAGACAACATAACCCTCAGGAGGCTGTACACTGGTAGAGTCAGGCCAGTGCTGTAGTATGGCATGACCGCACGGGGCACTACGGCCAAGTCCAACTCTGAACGGATCAGCAAGGTTCAGAATCAAGCTACCCGTATCATCACAGGGGCCATGAGGTCTATGCCAATTCAGGAGCTTGAAACCATCACAGAGCTCCAGCCCCTTGAGGACCGCAGAGACGCCAAACTCCTGACCCAGGCTGCCAAGTTCAAGTGGTTGCAAGGCCACCCCATGAAGGACAGACTGTCCCAGCCAACAAAAGGACGGCTGAAGAAAGGGAGCTTCATACACCAGAGCAGGATCCTTGAACGGCAACATCAGGATATCCTTGACCATGCCCCCAAAGTGACAGCCCGGTGTCTTGCCGTCCCTGCCTGGAGCGAAAGAACTCCTCCCCTCATCCAGTGCAGCATCCCTGGTGTTGGCCCCAAAGATTCCCAAAGCGGCCCTGAAAGAAAGTCCTTCACCCTTGAACACCTCCACACCCAGTTCCCCAAAGGGTTCTGGACTCATGTCTACACTGACGGCTCTGCGACAGATGCCATTCGGAACGGAGGCGTAGGAGTCTATGTTCAGTATCCGGGAGGCAGAGAAGAAAAGATCTGCCTCGCTATCGGCCTGTACTCCACCAATTACAGAGCCGAAGCAGAAGCCTTGAAAACAGCAGCAGCCCACATCGAGGTCAGCCCCTACGCCAGCCACAACTGACCGACGCCCTGTCCATCTTGTAGGCCCTTTGGTCCAACAGAGATCCAGAACTCAACGATCTGTCCTCCTCTCTCGCTTCTCTCTGCACAAGTCACACAGTCACCCTGCAGTGGTTTCCCTCCCACTGCAACGTGCTTGGCAACGAGACTGCTGACTCCCTGGCAAAGGAAGGCACTACGAAAGAGCAAATGGACAGGTCTACCACCTACTCTGAATCCAGGACCATCATTAAGGCCAAGCTGCAGAACAAGTGCAAGCAAAAGCATCTATGCCACAACAGAGCAGACCCGTACTACCTACTGACTCATTGAGAGCAGGTAGCCATTTTCAGGCTCAGGACAGGCCACAACCGCCTGAAATACCACCTATACACGCAGAACAGGCAGCCAGACAACAGAACATCTGCTGCAGTCCTGCCCACTCCACCAAGCACTCCGAGAGAAAACCTGGCCTGACCCAATCCCAGCAGCCCGGAAGCTCTACGGAGGACCTGCGACGTACTGCCGCCTTCATCGAGGAGACTGGAGAATCCATCTGATAAATGACGAACGAGACAACAACAACTCTCTTGTTGCCATGGGTTCTCTTTCAGTGTGCCAAATGCGTGCTGCACACGGGACCTCGGTTTTATCATCTCATCCGAAAGACTGGACGCCCAGTTTGATTTTCCAGTCAAACTTGGGAGAAAGGGCGAGAGCGGGATTCAAACCCTGCCCCTCATGGACACTGCGTTAGCAGATGAGCGTCTTAACCACTCTGTCACCTTTCTTCATCCTCCCTGGGGCTAAGAGAGCTGGTGACAGGTTCAGTTCCTCCAAGGTGGAAATATTTCCATAACCCCAGAAAACGGAGTATGGCTGCCTACATGGCGGGGTAAATACGGTTATACACGTAAAAGCCCACTCGTGTATATGCGAGTGAACGTAGGAGTTGCAGCCCACGAACGAAGAAGAAGATTTCCATATCTATCACATTATGTGGAAAAAAAAAATTCGTAAAGTAAGGTAAGGTTGTTTTTTTTCTGCAAGCAAAGTGGCAGAACAGGTAAACGTGTTATTGATAACGTGATGTTGAACAACAAGAGGCGTCATACAGACACAAAACTATTCACGATGTGGGCTTCATCCCCATCTCTTCCCCTCCACTCTTCTGTGTGACTGGCGGAGTGAACTGCCACACCTTGTTGTGAACACTGCTCATTTCGTCTTTAGGGGAAAAATTGTAGATACTGCCAATATGTGTATTTAGTATCTATATTTGAGCGCTTTTTGAAAAGAGTCGTGTGAATATAAAGTGAACTTTCCTGCATTGTTGTGCTGTTGTTGTTGCTGGTGTCTTGATAAAATGTGGTCAGATCCTCTTATATCTGCGTGGAAGTCTGACTAGATGGACATCCAGGAAACCAGACTGATGAATAAAGGAAATCAAAATGTTCGATAAAAAACCAAAATCTTCACGGATCGTCTTCGGTTCGTCACCCAGACAAAACTGTTTCTGCAGTTGTCATGATGCACATTGTCATACAGTGGTTTGCAGATTTAGAACCTTCTTTACAAGGGGGGAAAGTTGACGGGATAAAATATTCGGTTAAACAAAATCTTCACTTCTGTTTCGTCAACCAGACAAAACTGTTTATCCCGTAGTCATGGTGCACATTGTCATACAGTGGTTTGCAGGAACAGGGTGTTCCAGTACTGACCTGGGACATGGCTACAAAACATCCCGTCACCTGCTTGACGACACATGGTGCTGCAGGCTTTTACAGTCAAGGGGTTCCAATTCTGGCGCGAATGACACACCATAGTAAGCGAGTGGCTGTAGATTCCGTGATACAGGAAACGAATGACGAGCGTCCAGTAACAGCTGTCGGTCAGTCGCCCTTACCCAGGTAGGCATCCTATTGTGCAAATGACTATGTTGGTGCTGAAATGCGACCTTGGCGGTGAATGGGGGTAAAGCGCTTAGAGCTTGGTCTCTGGCCGAGGATAGAAGCTATGTGAAGTATCCATATCATCATCATCAACACCATGAATGTTTGCACGTAGTGTGGCAGATATACAACAATTAGACTGAGGAACTTCTTGTCTATTATCAATGTGTGAGTGAGGTGTACATTGAAGGAGGAGGGATCAATGTGCCGTTGGGTGTAAAATTACAGGGATAAAATAGGCCTGTGTTAGAGACAAACAGCACCAGCAACATTAGTTTCAGCCCTAGTTCCATTCTGTACAACTCGGGAGGATTGCTAACTTGTGTGATCCATGAACCTGTTTCTGATCTCAGTGTTAGCAATGCGCGTTGTGTTCAAAACGGAGTATGGCTGCCTACATGGCGGGGTAAACAAACAAAACGGGTCATACACATAAAATGTTACATGTCTGAGTGTGTATGTCAAACGTGCCTGAAATCTGATTGAATGACACAGGAAACGAATGATGAGCGCCCAATGGCAGCCGTCAGTCGGCTCTACCCAGGCAGGCAGCCTGTTGTGCAAATGACCCCGTGTTTGTAAAGCGCTTAGAGCTTGGTCTCCGACCGAGGATAGGCGCTATGTAAGTATCCATATCAAATCAAAACAAATCAAGTTCCTCATCGTGGATAGTGAAGGGCAGTTCTTAAGTTTGTTTGCACTGCTGATAGCATGTAACACTGACTTCCAGTCAGCACTAAATGAAATCTAAGTATTACAGAATGAAACGTATGGATATAAAGTGAAGCTTCCTGCATTGTTGTATTGCAGATGTTGTCTTGATAAAATGTAGTCAGATCCTATTGTATATCAGCGTCGGACAATCTGACTAGAGTGGTAAATGTAGATCAGATCTAACTGTTAGCTCTATATTTGTGTAGGCTAGTTATCCACGGAAGATGCTCTGACAGAAATATTCACACAAACTAATTCCCTATCATATCCGAACAGTACAATTTTAGTTGTTGTTGTTTTTGTTGTTGTTTTGTTTGTGTGTGTGTGTGTGTGTGTGTGTGTGTGTGTGTGTGTTTACATAGGTTATATTTTCTTGTCAACATCAGCAGCATAACGGTATCACATACAATGCCACATCAATAAAGCAGAATGACAATTTACGACACGTTTGGCAATAGCAATACATGTACAATACAGTTTGCAAGGGTGCTTCTAACTTACAAATGAATTTAAACAATCATGAAAGAAATGAAGAACACACACACACACACACACACACACACACACACACACACACACACACACACACACATGAATAACGCATCGAACATGACACGTCGATTCTTAACTCACAGCACGCTTTGACAGTCAGATCTCATAGATCACATAGAACATCCAAGCCACAACAAACCAGTCAAGCTGAAGGCAGTCGATAATTATATGTTTCCTCACCTGTACAATCACTTCTGGCTCTCTAAAAGACTTACCTAATCCTTGTTCCGTCTCAAAATCTGAATAATAAAGCCATAATGGACAGTTGGCCAATTGGTAACGCGTTCGCCTAGGAAGCGAGAGAATCTGAGTGCACAGGTTCCATTCCCACAGTGGTCATATTTTCTCCCCCTCCTCTAGACCTTGAGTGGTGGTCTGGACACTCGTCATTCGGATGAAACGATAAACCGAGGCCCCGTGTGCAGCATGCACCTAGCGCACGTAAAAGAACCCACGGCAACAAAAAGGGTTGTCCCTGGCAAAATTCTATAGAAAAATCCACTTCAATCGGGAAACATAAAATTGCAGGTAGGAAAAAAACACAAAAAGGAATGAGTGGCGCTCTCGGTGTAGCGACGCACTCCCCCTGGGGAGAGAGAGAGAGACAGAGAGAGAGAGAGAGAAGAGCAGAGCAGAGCAGCCCGAATTTCACACAGAGAAATCTGTTGTGACAAAAAGAGTAATACAATATTTTCAATCCCGATACTTCCTTTCCACTAGGTACAATACCATTTTCTCTACAGTGTGTAGGCCTTCTCTGTCGAGGTATGAACAGAGACACCAAGTGTCAATGTAATTATACACGACATGGTTTTTACGCTCTTGAATTTGGCAAAGTGATTTTGGAAGCTTTAAAACATAAATCTCTCAAAACAGCTGTACCGGCAGAAAAAAACAACAACAACTTATTATGGAAAGCCATGGTGGAATATTGACTATTGGCTTGGCAGGTAGAGGCAGGTGTGACTGACGTAATTCAGTTGTATCACCACTAATACAGCGGTGAGGGTCAGTGTTGTGTGTGATGTCGATGTGTGTCGACAGGTAACGCTGATCACATTCAGTTTCTGTCACCACTTATACTACAACAAAGCTCAGACCGTCAGAACTGCATGTCCATGTGTGTGTACAGGTATGACTAATGTCCATGTGTGTGTACAGGTATGACTAATGTCCATGTGTGTGTACAGGTATGACTAATGTCCATGGGTGTATACAGGCATGACTAATGTCCATGAGTGTGAACAGGTAGGACTGCTCTAATTCAGTTTCTATCACCGATCAGACCGTCAGTACTGCATGTCCATGTGTGTGTACAGGTATGACTAATGTCCATGTGTGTATACAGGTATGACTAATGTCCATGAGTGTGAACAGGTATGACTAATGTCCATGTGTGTATACAGGCATGACTAACGTCCATGAGTGTGAACAGGTAGGACTAATGTCCATGAGTGTGAACAGGTATGGCTAATGTCCATGAGTGTGAACAGGTATGACTAATGTCCATGAGTGTGAACAGGTAGGACTGTTGTGATTCAGTTTCTATCACCGATCAGACCGTTAGTACTGCATGTCCATGTGTGTGTACAGGTATGACTGATGTCAGTCAGTTTCTGTCACCACTGATACAGCAGTGAAGTATCGTGTTTTATGTCGATGTCTGTCGACAGGTGACGCTGATCACATTCAGTTTCTGTCACCACCAATTCATGTGTGTACAGAACGTCATCATTGTAGCTGACAGCAGTCTGTGTGTCTTTCTAGAGAAGAGAGGTAGAAGCTGTAGGAACTGTGGGCTGGATCTGAACACGGCTTGATGCATACGCTTGTGACATTTGCTAACTTTCTTTTGACGAGGCGTTCCCCCCGTGAGTCGATGCAGAGACATAGCAGATGTCACGCAGCGATCACAGAGCCGTTAACACGCTGTGGCGTTTGTACAGAAACAATTATTTGATCACATCTGAATCACAAGGGACTTCCCTCTTCCCGACAGGTCCTCACCAAACCCCTTTCTTAAACTGGCAATGTCTTAACTGCGCCTGCTCAGCCATTTTGTTCCTTCCGGTTACCAATTGTCGCCGTGATGCTGTTGCTTCCCAGCCAACGAAGATGCGGTTTTAGAAAACACCATTGAGTGACATACCAAGTGGTGGATTTTAAATCCACAGTTCGAGGCGTTATTGGGGGGGTTGACATGTCATTGATGGCCTTTGAAGAAATCAACACTCTGTCTCAGAAAAGCAATCCAAATAAAGTTAATTAATACAATACAGTCAACACGCTGATTATTTTGGCGTGTGTTCACTTTGTAATCTTATACGAAAACGGATCAAGGCAAATAACACAGTTAAAACCATGAGAACTACATCTTAAGGACATCGAGTTTATAGAAATAAAAGCTAAAAGAGAGGGTTCGTATGACGGCTTCAGACCGTCTCTGAGGACTGCAGGTAAGATGACATGTGGTGACTTGAGAAGAAGCCCCCCTTTGTAATAACTCCTTTGTAGAATTGAAGTACATATAGGTTTGGTTGTGTCTGGTGAATACTCATGTTGCCATCTGAATCAAATCAAATGCGGTTTTACATGAAAAGTTTCGGGAAAAAAAATGCTGGGGTTCAGAATGAAGAAATAATGCCTGAAAAAAGATGCTACATATAATTCATTGACTGACTTCATCGATCTGAGAAGAAATCAAATTTTTCTTTTCAAAGTGAATGGGGGGTGGGGATGGGGAGTTCGTTATTCGATGATGATCTGGCACAGAAATACAGAGGTAAGGTCCTTCAGTGCTTTTAAAAGAATACCCTACTGCATGAGTTTATTCATATGAGTCGGTAGTTCATAAACAAATTGAACTGATCTACAACTCGGCAACAATGTACTTAGATAAACTCAACACAATTTAACAAAAAAAACAACAACAAAAACACACGAATCTAAGACGAGGCAAACCGTTTAAGTGTTTCATGTACAATTAGTTGATGGTGTTTTAAGTAACTATGGTTTTACACCATTATCTAGTCTAAATTAAAAGAAATTATAAACTTGTCGTTATGGTTTGATCATATTTCCCATTTCATCAGAATGTCTCATCAATATTACTGAGCACATTGACTGTCTGGATCGTACGTTTAACGGCTTCATGTCATGTGGGACTAGTTGGCATGCACAAATACTTGCACACGAGCATAATGAAACGGAAATAGCCACAAATAGGCGGGACAATCAATTTGTCTTTTAACACTCACTCTCTTACTAAGTCATTTGCTTGCTTACTAAGAAAATGATTGCCTAATTGACAGAACGTCTTTGTAGCAGAAAATGTCATTTTGATGGATGTTTTCTTGCTTAGTAACTGGCTGAGAAAATGATTGCCCAACTAACACAATGTCTTTTTAGCGGAGAATGTAATTTTAGCGGACGTACTGTAGCAAGCGTGGACCATCTGTGGTATAAATCAAGGATGAAACAGCAATAATGTTAATTCAACTACAGATCAAAGGATCAGCATCAACACCAGAAACATCAGTGCCATGTGTCCAGGTGTGGAGTATCTCACCGATCACAACGCCACACAGAGTACTGTCCGACAGGTCAACGTGTCTGACTGTGAGAACATCTTGCCACATGGCAATGGAGTGGTGTACGGCGTTTGTAGTGATGCCGTCTCTTTCTGTAAACTGCACGTGCGGCTTCCACGACATATGTACGTCGGTGTTCAGCTTCTTCGCCTTGCATACTGGTGTGATATCAGTCTGTGGAAAACAACAGTACAGTATTTTGTGTTCTCTGTAACCCTTCGGATCTTCAAGGGCGGTCATGTGGAGTGTGGGTTCCATTCTCTCAGAGAATTGTTTTTCCAATCGCCTGAAAACCATGTTTTGGTGACATACATCAATAATCCTCTTGTTAAAGTTACCTTTAGTGAACTTGAACGTGTTAGTTTTATCATAAGTTATGTGTCGGAGTATTCCGGATACCTAATACAGCCAAACAGTGTGAAAGGTAAAGTTTTCATGGAGGAACTCTGGGGGCAACAGGGACGCGTCATCATAATCAGTGTTGTAAAGTCATGCTTTTACCTGGGCGTTGTTGATCGTTTACCTCTTGTATTCAAGTATCGAAAAACGAATACGTCTAAAGTCATTTTGACGAATATGGCCACTTGGCATTCCACACAACCAATTATTCTCAAGACGTCGTATCTTCAAATATGGCGTGAAACCTATCATAGGGTGCATAATATTAAACTATATTTTACTATAGTTTCTGAAAGTGAACACCCCTATAAGCTGTCTGGTGGTTTGTTCAACTGTTCTGTGAGTTATTATTATAGTTTTCAGGACCATCTTGACTGCAACCTGAGGCTAGAGTGTGAAGATGGACGTGATGAAACGGAACACTGTCCCTTCAGCAGTCCTGGTTGTCAAGGTTTGGTGGCTTCACGTGACAAGTGCTTCAAGTTACTCGAATTCAAGTCATTTTTATCCCACACTATTCTCGGCTATAACTGCAGAAGCCTTGGTGGAAACCTAGCCACAATAAAAACAAGGAAGGAGCAAGAAGACTCGTTGCATATCTTTAAAAACCTTATAGAATTTCAGCTGGTTTTTGGATATAAATCAGGCTGGGACATTGTACCCTTTATGTACAGCAAGTTTCGCAAGTGGTCTGACAACACGATGATCTATAACATAGACCACTTCAGACTATCGCGTCCATACCATCCGTCAAAGATGATTAAGACGTTGACACTACGCAATATGATATTCACGGTTGGGGTTGCCAAATTAACACGCACCAAAGTTGTACTGTGTGAAATAAACCTAACACCCACATTCTTTTCTCACGATACTTTATCAGCGAACTTGTCCTCATTGAAACAAACCTTTTCAAACACACTGCAGTCTTTATTTCTTTGTCCAGATGAATACATGACACACTCATTTTTAATTTCTAACCTGAATAGTTGTGGAAAAACAAAGTATCCACTACTCAGCATGTTTATGAACATGACCAATCGACACAGCTCACACACACCTCTTCATCGGATAACCAACATAGATTCACACACCATGTTCACATGTGATGATGATTCCACGACAGTGCATTACACGTTCGCGTGTGACTTTGCACAGAACTGTCCAGATAACAGTGACGAGTCATTCTGTGAATATACATCATGTAACGGGTTTCTGTGCTCTAATGCCCAGTGCATATTAGGTAGTCAACAATGCAATCAATATTCAGACTGTCTGGATGATTCTGATGAAGTTAATTGTCAAGAAGAAGCAACTTTTCATTTTCCAAACAAAGGGGAAGTTCCAAGGCAACCCTTTCATATCAGTTTAGATGGCACTGGTTACTTCACTCAGCAGGTGATGACGGCTGAGGACTCCTGTCCTGACACTCATTATCGTTGTACAGCTGAGTGGCTGTACTGTCTTCCTGTCTACACACGATGCAATGGTTTTTCTGACTGTGTTTATGGAGAAGACGAACAAGGTTGTGAGAAGGTGACATGCCCAGGTCACTACCAATGTCGAGATTCCAAAGTTTGTGTGTCTGGAGGTCATCTGTGTGATGGCTGGGGCCAGTGCCAACATCTGGATGATGAACTGATGTGTGACAGGACCTGTCCTGAGGGATGTCTGTGTCAAGGTCGCTCTTTCCAGTGCATTAACCCTTTTACTGCTGGTCTCTTCCCACTACTTCGTTATATGAACGCCACAGGGTCAGGAATGTCACCGACCGATTTCACAGAAAATGTATATCTGATTTATCTGAGTCTGTCTTATTGTTCCCTGGGTAATGTCTCAGCCGTGAAGCTCACCAACTTGCAGTTCATTGACCTTGCCAACAACCACCTGAGAACTCTTGATGTGGTTGTTTTTATGAAACTGCCAAACTTAAAAACAGTGTATCTAAAGAGGAATCCTCTGCAGAAGATGACAGGTGAACGTTTGAAGAATATTCATTATGCTCTTAACTGTATAGACGCGTCAGAAACACAGTTCAATGTGCTTAGCTGTGCACTATCGGTTTTCTTGCCTTCAGCAGAATATTTGAACCTGTCGTATTCTGCCATTGAAACCATCGAAAGTCGAGGTTTTAAAAACATCCCTCATTTAACTGAACTGGACATAAGAGGTAATTCAGTGAGCAGCTTCCCTAAAGACCTATTTTCTAAGCAATTTAATCTGAAAACCATTTTTTCGTCAGACTACAGATTTTGTTGTGACAATCTGTTTCGTGAACAGCTGACCAAAATGAAGTGTTCAGCAGACCACTCTGTGTTTCCCTCATGCAGAACGTTGATACCGTCAGAGCTGTACAGAGTTTTCTTTTGTTTGGTGTGTGCATCTGCCATAGGAGGGAGTTTGCTTTGCTTCTTAATGATGTTTATTGTGAAGGATGTGCTTGCAAGAAAGTCCTTAATGGCCACTGTGCATTTGAATTTTGCTGACGTGTGTATGGGATGTCACGTGGGTATCGTTTTGGTAGCAAATGAAATATTGCGTGGAGAATACATTCAGTTTGAAAAGGCCTGGACCGAAAGTGTGGTCTGCCAGTTGAATGGTTTTCTTTCTTTTCTCTCAGTGGAGATGTCAGTTGTCATCGCTGTTTTTGTCACTTTGGATCACGCGCTCATTCTTCATTTGCCCACAGGCTCGTGCACATCTCCTAAACGTTCAACCGTTGTCATGTACACGTCAGTCTGGACTGCTGGAATCTTCATGTCTGTAATACCATTTCTACCTGGTCTGTCACACTGGGGCATCTCTGGTCAGTCTGGTCTTTGTCGTCTGGCTTTATTTCAACATTACAAGTCTGATCAAGAGTTCAGGTGGTTCAATGTCACAATAACAATCAACTGCATTATGTGTTTAATGATTTCATTTGGTCAGGTCATTGTCTACAGACTTACACCAAAGTACAGAATCACATTAGACCCCATGAAGAGGCCAGTTTATTCTTCAGTCCACCTGATGAGAAAAGTAGCCATTGCTGACGTTGTTTGCTGGTTTTCATTCGGCCTGGTTAAGATGATGTCAGCAGGTGGTGTGAATGCTTCAGACAAGATCCATGGAACCCTGGTTGTGTTCATGTTACCCCTCAACGCTGCCCTCAACCCACTGGTTTACATGTGGACTGTAGTGACACAGCGACGAGGGAAAGCACAAGAAGAGAAGTTACTAGAAATATTAAAATCACGATTAAACTTGTCCACCAAGAATTAAGTGAATATGCAATTAAGTGATGAATAATGAACGAAGTTTATAATAAAATAGGTAAACTGCAATGTGATATGATCACTTAACAATGCTGTCTCTGGGATATCTACAGCAGCCAGTAATGAAATAGGCGACTCCAGAGGTCGGAACAAAACCCAAACCAAGATGCACAGACGCATCGACATCTTTGAGAGGAAACTGCTGGAGTGAAAGCAAGTTCCTACTAACTTTATTGAGGTGCTCCAGGTTCAGTCTCACGAACCTTTGAATCTCAAAGCTGCTGAAGCCTCTCTGTGCAGCAAGGAGACCAGTGCTGTGGTCAGAAGTAAGTGTTTCTCAGTACAGTCGGTGAAATCCTGCAGGGTTCTGGAGATGAAGTTTCAAGCCACCCTTGAGAAATTTTGATTGTTCTTCTGGTGTATGATGCCGGTTCTGAGAGAAAAGAACTAGCTTCAGGAGTCACGTGTCGCCCATTTGATGTACCTAACCCATCCATCTAATCTGAATCTTCAATATCAATCCCTCAGAATCGGAGAAATGCGCTCATCACAGTATGTGTGTCTTGCGAATGATATGCTTTATGCAGCTGAAGGAAACTGGTCAAGGAACTTCAGTGGCCCTGAGTGCAATGTCGGTATCTTGCAGTGCACCATGCAGGGATCAAGTCAGGACAAGTGTCTAAAAGACTTCTGAGTGACGCCACTGTCTTTCGGGATCCACGTGCAGAAGACAAAGGATGCACCGACAGTTACAGGTCTGATGGACACCTTCTGTCCACGCTGCAGGCTGAGGTCTGACAGCTTCCCAGGCAGGTGAAGGTTTCCATGCTGTGCAGCTGTCTGCCTGCTGTGGTGCCGGATTGATTGAAGTGCACACTTGTGTAGCGCCTATCCTCCGTCAGAGTCCAAGATTGCAGATTCTCACACTCAGATTCTCTCGCTTCCTGTACAGACGCGTTAACCACAAGGCCACCGCTCCACTTTGGTGTTAACGTGCAGATTATCACTTGACCAGAAAAAAAAAATTCATCACGCATGTCCAACAGTTGAACGCTGCAATGCCTGTGGACCACCTGAACTCATGGTCAGACTGGAAGCTTTGATCTAAATTCAGCCAGATGACAATGGTCAGGCTGATCAGAGAGACTCTAGTGTGACATTCCCTCGGGAAGAAATTGAACCAAAGACATGATGAGTCCAACAGTCCAATCACTACCAGCGTTACAACAATTGAACAGTAAAGAATCTGCCTGAGGCAAGGAAAAAAAATGCCCGAAGGTAAGCAATATCCGGTATTCAGGAACTGTTACCCGTGGGTCTACAAACCCGAAGGCAATTTACCCATTCCACCTGCCACGGATGATTGCACACAAAGCAGAGGTAAATATGGCGGATCCTTTTGGCACATTGTTTTGTGTTGTTTTTTGTTGAGGGAAAACAGGCGTGCTTTACGGATAGCACGTGTTTTGTGAACTCTCTTGACAATGCTCTGAACTGTGGTGCAGTGAGAAGTAAAACTGACAGCATGTGCATCAGGGAATCATCCGGATTTTAATCATAGACGATGGGTCAGCTGCCTGAGTGCACCACACTTGTCCTGAATACAAAGATAACGTAACCTTCACGTTAAACTGTACCCGCACGTCCATACCATGTCAGAGGCAACTTGCCTTGAGGCAAGATGATTTTTTTTTTTTTTGAATGCAGCCCCAGGTGTTGGGACAGGAAATCAAACCCAGGACCCTCAGATTGAAGGTCCAGCACTGTTACCAAGCGGCTGTTTTGCGCTTGTCAGCACAACAGCTGACCCCCAAGCCACGTACATCACAGACTGTTGCTAATGTCGTCATTAAAACGTTGGACTTTCAATCAGAGGGTCCCGCGTTCGAATCTCGGTAACAGCACTTGGTTGGAGATTCTTCCGATCTCCTAGGTCAACCTATGTGCCAGAACCCCCCTCGTGTGTATGCACACGCAGAAAATCAATAAAAATTACGCACGTTAAAGATCATGTAATCCATGTCAGCGTTCGGTGGGTTATGAAAACAAGAACATACCCAGCATGCACACCCTCGAAAACGAAGTACGGCTGCCAAAATCCGGGGTGAATGAACTTTTCGGTCATACACGTAAAATTTTACATGTCTGCGTGTGCATGTGTATGTACCTGAAACCTGATTGAATAACACAGGAAACGAATGAAGAGCGCCCAGACGGCAACTGTCAGTTGGCTCTACCCAAGTGGACAGCCCGTTGTGCAAATGACTTGGTGTTTGTAGTTCGATTAGAGCTTGGTCTCCGACCAAGGATATGTGCTATATAAGTACTCGTATCATCATCATTATCACGACCAGTTGTGTGTCAAGGGTCTCATGTTGGTGAATTGGTTTTCAGATCTCCCAAACCAGTGTTCAATCGACTGGCTGACTCACTGAAGACACAAGGTTCGTCGCTTTTATCCCTAGTCTTTTTTTGTACTGCAGTGTTTTATATGAACAGTATTGTTGTTGTTCTTGTCGATGTTGTTCTTGTTATCATTATTGAAAGTAGTTGTTGTTGTTGTCGTTGGAGATGTAGCAGTAGTGTTAGTAATAGTATCATCATCGTCATCGTCGTTGTTGTCATTGTTGTCATTGCTGTTGTTGTTGTTGATATGGATATGGATATTTATATAGCGCCTATCCTCGGTCGGAGACCAAGCTCTAAGCGCTTTAAAAACACGAGTTCATTTCCACAACAGGCTGCCTACCTGGGTAGAGCCGACTGACAGCTGTCACTGGGCGCTGATCATTCGTTTCCTCTGTCGTTCAATCAGATTCCAGGCACGCACACACTAACATACTCAAACAGACCTGTAAAATTTTACGTGCATGACCATTTTTGTTTGTTTACCCCGCCATATCGGCAGCCATACTCCGTTTTCGGGGGTGTGCACGCTGGGTATGTTCTTGTTTCCATAACCCAACGAACGCTGACATGTTTGTCTGTCTGTCTGTCTGTCTGTCTCTCTCTCTCTCCGCCCCCCCCCCCTTCTCTCTCTCAGTCGCTCGTTTTCTTTGTCATATCAGATAGGCCATTAAACTACTGATATCGATATTGTTATTGATAGTGCTATTATTATCAGTATTATTAGTATTATTGTTACCAATAGTAGTAGTAGTAGTAGTAGTAGTATTGGTGGTGTTGTTATCAATCGTTCTACGAGTATTTCACGTTTTTGGTCACGTCTTATGCTTCAGTCTGTCTGCTTATGTCTCTCCCTGCATCTGTCTGTCTGTCTGTCTCTCTGTCTCTGTCTCTGTCTCTCTCTCTCTCTCTCTCTCTCTCTCTCTCTCTCTCGCTCTCTCTGGCCTTCCTTTTATTTCACATATCAGATAGGCCCCTAATCCAAAAATACCGATATCTGTTTGACCCAAGCTGATTGTCGCGCTATTGTTTTGTGGTCATTGTGTCTCGTGATGTATCAGATCTTCGCTCTTCGTAATGCCTGAACCCTATGTTATTACTGACAAGTTATTTTGTGCATGTTGCCTGTTTACATTGTATTAGTGATGTGTACAATCACTGTGCACAGGCTCGTGCGCACGGGCGCGCAAACACACACACACACATGCACACACACACGCACGCACGCACGTACACACGAAAGTACGCACATACAGCCCATGTTCGCTCATCTTTGTGTGCGTGTTTGTATCCGTGTGTGTGTGTGTGTGAGTGTGTGAGTGTGTGTGCGTGTGTGTGCGTGTGTGTGTGTGTGTGAGTGTGTGTGTGTGTGTGTGTGTGTGTGTGTGTGAGTGTGTGTGTGTGTGTGTGTGTGAGAGAGAGAGAGAGAGAGAGTGTGTGTGTGTGTGTGTGTGTGTGTGTGTGTGTGTGTGTTTGCCGGCGACCAATGGAGAATCAGATTCAGTTTCAAGGAGGTGACAAATCGTACGGACAGATCCGTATACGGTACATCGCATCTGCTCGGAAAACAAAACAAAACAAAACAAAACAAAAACATCACAAGCAGCTGCCTGACATTCGCATTAGCAAAGCCTGTGTACTGTTCCATAAACTGTACTTTGCGTCTGCTTTATTTTAAGTCATTTCATTTTTAATTCATTCTGTTTAATTCTATTTTATGTCATTATCATAATGCGCAGACTCCTCACCAGCATAATTATGAGCCCTTTTATTTAATTTCATTATCATAACGCGCAGATTCCTGACCTACATATGAGCCCAATGCGGCGCCGATGAGGCTTGGAAAACCTACCCTAGGCTTGTGTGAGACATTAACGCAAGATTTGGCTGTTGGATTGTATTGTATTGCATTGTATTGTGATGAACTGTGTTGTGTTGTGTTGTGTTGTGTTGTAACTTGTATTGTGTCTGTATTGTGTTATGTTGTGGTGTATTGTCTTGCATTTTTTGCGTTACTTGTTACAATGTGTTACATCGCATTGCGTTGCGTTGCGTTGCGTTGCGTTGGATTGTATTGCATTGCATTGTATTGCATTGCATTAAGTTGCATTGTATTGTATTTTGCATCACTTATTACATTGCATTGTATTGTATTGCATTGCATTGCATTGCATTAAATTGCATTGTATTGTGTTTGCATTACTTATTACATTGCGTTGCATTGCATTGCATTGTATTGTGGTGTAGTGTAGTGTAGTGTAGTGTAGCGTAGTGTAGTGTAGTGTAGTGCATCGCACTGCATTGTATTGTATTGTATTTTGCATCACTTATTACATTGCGTTGTTTTGCGTTGCATTGCATTGCATTGCATTGTTACTCTTTGTCACAATTGATTTCCGTGTGTGAAATTCGGGCTTCTCTCCCAGGAGAGAGTGTGTCGCCACATTGTAGCGCCACACAATTTTTATTTATTTATTTATTTATTTCTTCCTTTTTTCTGTCTGGAAATTTTTCTATTTCTGCTATCAAAGCTGATTTTTTGTTTCTACAAACTTTTGCCAGGGAAACCTCTCTTTTTACTGCTTTAGCTTCTTTTACGTGCGGGGCCTCGGTTTGCCATCTTATGCGAATGACTAGCGTCCAGACCATCATTCAAGCTCTAGTGGAGGGGAAGGAGGAGGGGGAGGGGAGGGGCGAATGTGGGATTTTTCTTCTTCTTCTTCTTCTTCTTCTTCTTCTTCTTCGTTCGTGGGCTGCAACTACCACGATCACTCGTATGTATATGAGTGGGCTTTTTACATGTATGACCGTTTTTACCCCCCCCCCCCCCCCCCCCCCCACACATGTAGGCAGCCATACTCCGTTTTCGGGTGAGGGGGTGAGGGGGGGGGGGATTCGAACCCAGCACGCTCTCGCTTCCTATGCGGACGTGCAACCATGGGGCCACCTCTCAACACCGATCACTGTTCGGTGGGGGTTTTTTTTTTGTTTGTTTGTTTGTTTTTT
>NC_134903.1:16877485-16894985 GCF_041734735.1 Babylonia areolata
GACCGTTTTTGTTTATCTACCCCGCCATGTAGGCAGCCATACTCCGTTTTCGGGGGTGTGCATGCTGGGTATGGTCTTGTTTCCATGACTGACCGAACGCTAACATGGATTACAGGATCTTTAACGTGCGTATTTGATCTTCTGCGTGCGTATACACACGAAGCGGGTTCAGGCACTAGCAGGTCTGCACAAATGTTGACCTGGGAGATCGGAAAAACACAATACAATACAATACAATACAATACAATACAATACAATACTATACAATACCATACCATAACAGAACATAATATAACATACCATACCACACCATGTCAAACCATCCAATGCAATACAATAGGTTATAGGCACAGTTTCAATTTCGAGGAGGCCTTTAAAAACGTGCGGACTAAACCCATATACGCTACACCATTATCTACTTTTTGGAGAAATGCGAGTTGCAGGTTCAGTTTTCAGTTTCAGGCGTCAAAGCGTGAGGACTGATCCATATGCGCTACAAAACATCTGCTTTAAAGCAATGCAGGCTACAGCTTGTACATTTTCGGTTTCAGTTTCAAATAGGTATGACAGCGTGCGGACTAAGCCATATGCGCTAGAACACATCTGCTTTATTTTTTTTTTTTTTAAGGAAGTAGATGCCGAATGTATGCATAGACCCAAAGTTCTGGTCACGTCTTGAGTAGAAAAGGCGGGGGGGGGGGGGGGGGGGGGGGGGGGGGGGGGGGGGGGTGGGGGGGGGGGGCGGTGGACATGATGATTTCAACGTTCAAGTCTATTATTCAGGAAGTATTTTCTTTAATATTGTTATGTGTGTGTGTTCAATTTCATTTAATGTCTATCCACTTTAAGTGATTTTAGACATGGAAAAAAAAAAGAAAAAAGAAAAAAAAGGGGGGAGGCGGGGTAGGGGGGGGGGGGATCAGACAAGTGATAATTCCAAAATTTCTTGACACTCCCTGCCCACCTCTCGCCCCTGCCCCCCTGCCCCCTTAAAAAAAGAAAGAACTTATAACAACAATCCAACTGGACTATGTGACAGTGATTTGAAAAAAAAAATCGAACAATAAAAGTGAGAGTCCAAGATTTCTTTCATTGGGAAAGATGCTAGTACAGGTATGTGACATTTTATCATATCGCAAGTAAAATAATACATGATCACTGTGTGTGTGTGTGTGTGTGTGTGTGTGTGTGTGTGTGTGTGTGTGTGTGTGATTACGCCTTTAAGAAGACATAATGTATGCACTCATCAAAAAGCGTTCGTATGACCGAGGATAATAAAAGAACAAAAATATGTATTCAGTATTCATAGTAAATGACTAAAGTGAAGAGGTGGAGTACTTATCAGCGCATTTCTTGATCCATACTAATTGAAGAAGAAGAATGCGTACAGGAAAAAAAATACGTGTGGCTACTCGCTCTAATGGACAGCTGGAAATTTTAACTCACTCAGTACGGCCAGTCCTCTCTTCTCCTCTACACAGACCCCTCGGATGTCCAGTGGGTGTCTGAATGACCCAACCTTTAGCTTCCGTCGTCAGAATTGTGGTATTCTTTGTCAACATTCACCTCTTCAGTATAAGAGCCTTCCGCTTGCAATATTTTGATGATGGTAACTGGGGTGAAACGCTGTTAACGTCGTCTCTTTCGCCGTTCGTATGGAGAGAGTTAAACAAAATTCAAACCCAAAAAACATAACTTTTCCAGCGTCTCTCCATGTATTCATTTATCAATACGAATTATAACTTCTTCTTCTTTTTTTACAATTCTTTTGTCATCAACAATCAGAATTAAAACTTTCAGTGGTAGTTACGTGAATGATAATCATAATTATTCATGGGACACTTTACCAACTGTTGGAATGTTTGCTCGACAATTTGTGCGGGTTTTTTTGGGAGGGTGGGGCGAGAGGTGGGGCGTCGGGGGTGGGGGGGGGGGAGGGGGATTTTATTGTTGTTTTTTTGTGGGTTTTGTTGTTGTTGTTTTGCCATTGGTTGAATAAAATTCTATCAATAATTGATCGTTTATTGTATCCATTGAATTTGATGTATGTATGTGGTTGTTTTGCCATTGGTTGAATAAAATTCTATCAACAACTGATCGTTTATTGTATCCATTGAATTTAATGTATGTATGTCAATGTCTCGTATACTTGTTGTGAGGCTCAGATCATGTTCCAGCATAAATAGATGTTCCATTTCGTATGTTGAAACTGTTGAAATAAGCGTTGACCTGGCCCAGAACACACAGCTGAGCTATGGCCTGCTTGTCTTGTCTTGTCTTGTCTTGTCTTCTTGCCTTGCCTTGCTTTGTCTTGTATTCTCTTGTCTTGCTTTACTTTGCCTTGCTTTGTCTTGCCTGGCCTTGCCTGGTCTTGCCTTGTCTTGTCTTGCCTTGTCTTGTCTTCTCTTGCCTTGCCTTGCCTTGCCTTGCCTTGCCTTGCCTTGTCTTGTCTTTTCTTGTCTTGCTTTACTTTGCCTTGCTTTGCCTTGCCTTGCCTTGCCTTGCCTTGCCTTGCCTTGCCTTGCCTTGCCTTGCCTTGCCTTGCTTTGTCTAGCCTTGTCTTGTCTTCACATGTCTTGTTTTACTTTGCCTGGCCTGGCCTTGCCTGACCTTGCCTTATCTTGCCTTGCCTTGCCTTGCCTTGTCTTGTCTTCTCTTGCCTTGCCTGGCCTTGTCTTGCCTTGCCTGGCCTTGCCTTATCTTGCCTTGCCTTGACTTGCCTGGCCTTGCCTTATCTTGCCTGGCCTTGTCTTGCCTTGCCTTGCCTTGCCTTGCCTTGCCTTGCCTTGCCTTGCCTTGTCTTTTCTTGTCTTGCTTTACTTTGCCTTGCTTTGCCTTGCCTTGTCTTGTCTTGCCTTGCCTTGCCTTATCTTGCCTTGCCTTGCCTTGCCTTGCCTTGCTTTGTCTTGCCTTGTCTTGTCTTGTCTTGTTTTACTTTGCCTTGCCTTGTCTTGCCTGGCCCTGCCTTATCTTGCCTGGCCCTGCCTTATCTTGCCTGGCCTTGCCTTATCTTGCCTTGCCTTGCCTTGTCTTGCCTGGCCTGGCCTTGCCTTATCTTGCCTTGCCTTGACTTGCCTACCTTGCCTTATCTTGCCTGGCCTTGTCTTGCCTTGCCTGGCCTGGCCTTATCTTGCCTTGCCTGGCCTTGCCTTATCTTGCCTTGCCTTGCCTTGTCTTGCCTGGCCTGGCCTTGCCTTGCCTGGCCTTGTCTTGCCTTGCCTTTTCTTGTCTTGTCTTGTCTTATCGTCTCCTGTCTTGTAGCATAGCGTAGAGCACTGTACTGTATGTGTTGTACTGCATTGTATTGCATTGCATCGTATTGTGTTGTATTGTGTCATAATGTCTCCTCTTTCATTATCTGATCGTATCTCATCGCATCGCATGGCATTGTATTGTACTGTATTGTGCTGCCGTGTGTTACATAGTGTCGTATTGTGTGAATTTTGTTGTATCCTCTCGTCTCCGTACCACATTGTACCGTACTGTGTTGTATTGTCGTGTTATGTTTTGCATTGCATTGTGTTGTAGGCAAATTTGTTTTCATATTAAATTGTGTTTTGCCAGGCAAATTTAACTTTCTCCATGCTGTTGGTTCTTTTATTTGTATTTGTATTTCTTTTTATCGCAACAGATTTCTCTGTGTGTATTTCGGGCTGCTCTCCTCAGGGAGAGCGCGTCGCTACACTACAGCGTCACCCATTTTTTTGTATTTTTTCCTGCCTGTAGTTTTATTTGTTTTTCCTATCGAAGTGGATTTTTCTACAGAATTTTGCCAAGAACGACTGTTTTGTTGCCGTGGGTTATTTTACGTGCACTAAGTGCATGCTGCACACGGGACCTCGGATTGTCGTCTCATCCGACTTACTAGCGTCCAGACCACCACTCAAGGACTAGTGGAGGGGGAGAAACTATCGGCGGCTGAGCCGTGATTCGAACCAGCGCGTTCAGATTCTCTCGCTTCCTAAGCGGACGCGTTACCTCTAGGCCATCACTCCACTATAGGACCTCGATTTATCGTCGAGTCCAAAAGACTAGAAAACCAAGTCCAAAAGAGTAGAAACTTTAACTCACTCAGTACAGCCAGTCCTCTCTTCTCCTCTACACTGACCCCTTGGATGTCCAGTGGGTGTCTGAATGACCCAACCTTTAGCTTCCGTCGTCAGAATTGTGGTATTCTTTGTCAACATTCACCTCTTCAGTATAAGAGCCTTCCGCTTGCAATATTTTGATGATGGTAATTGGGGTGAAACGCTGTTAACGTCGTCTCTTTCGCCGTTCGTATGGAAAGAGTTAAAACGCTCTGGTATACCTGCTGTGAATGATGCAGCCAGTTTTTTTGTTTGATTGTTTCTTTGTTGGTTTTGTTGTTGTTGTTTGCTTGTTTGTTTGTTTTCTGTTGTTGTTTTGTTTGTTTTTTTTACTCTAGCTTGTGACAAACTCCGTTGTTCCTAAAAAGCATTCGCCAGATTAAGCGACAACAACAAGAACAGCAGCAGCAGCAGCAGCAGCAACAGCAACAACAACAACAACAACACACACACACACACACACACACACACACACACACACACACACACACACACACACACACACACACACACTTAATATCATGATTCAAGACAACGTGAGTTTTGAACAATTTTTTATTAAAATCAGTACAAAAATATATACAAGAATTCTGAACAAACCGATGTAAGAGAAAATAATGATATTACAAAAGAAAATCACGGTGAAAACACCGATGGAAACTGCAAAAATAAAACTGAAGATGTTTTAGGAACCGCCAATGTAAAAAAAAAAAGAAAAATAATGAAGTTTAATACAATTAAGAACATATCAATCAGTAATACTTTGTTAATCGTTGATTGAGGAGCGTCTTGTGTTAGTATATTACGGGGAAAAAAGCAACATTCAACTACTTTAAGCAATCTTTATTTTCAAAAGAAAGAAAACAATCCGAATTGTGACAAATCATGAAAAATTCATAGACTACACTGAAAGAAAATTCTGATGGAATCAATTAAGGCACATGACTGAATACCTCATTATAAAACTCGAAAGAAAACATAACGACTGATCATGCATGCACTTAAAGTTAATGGAAATAAGCATTTTTGTGGGGTTTAAACCTCACAGTGAGTAACATTGTTAATGCGTTAAAGGTAAGATTCAGATTGGAAAAATAATTCTGTCAGCATTTCTTGGGAAGTGTTAGTTTGACCCTTGACCCGTTGTGGTCGATTTTGATGTTGCTTTTGCATCCAAGTTTTGAAAATAACAAATAAACGATCTGTTAAAACAAGCTTAAGAAATGAAAAAAAAAATTAATAGTAATGGTATTTATATAACGCTGAATCTTGTGCAGAGACAAATCAAAGCGCTTTCGTACCAGTCATTCACACGCATACATAACTCTAAAACTGGAGAAAACTAAAGACAAGGAAGGGCAGGCAAGGGAGGCTATTTTGGGAAGAGGTGGGTTTTAAGGCCAGACTTGAAAGAGCTGAGTGTGGAGACTTGACGAAGCGAAAGAGGAAGTTCATTCCAATCGTAAGGTCCAGAGACAGAGAAAGAACGGCGGCCAACAGTCGAGTGTTTGAATCTGGGTATGCGTGAACAGAGTGGATCCGAAATATACAACGTAAAGTGCTTAGTATTCTAAAGCAACATAATTTCAGGGCAAAAACGAAACTACGAGTCATTCAAACACAAATAGTAAAAAAACAACAACAAAAAACAGACTTCTGCGCTAGCGCTAAGATGGTGACAAAAGCAAAAAACATATAAGCAGCTTCATTCAAGAACATGTACAAGCATTCACGCATAATCTGCTAAACCAGTCAGAGAAAACAAAAAGAGGTGGAAGGAGAGCGAGAAAAGGGACAAACAGAAGGAGAAGAAGGAGAGGAGCAAGAAGGAGAACAAGAAGAAGAAGAACAACAACAACAGGTGTCATTGGTCACTAGCCATCAGTTGGTGTCATGGAGCATTAAACAAAAAAATTCTCCTCCTCCACGAAAAAGAAGAAGAAGACGAAGAAGAAGAAGAAGAAGACGAAGAAACAAGAACAAGAAGAACAACAAGAACAACAACAAGAACAAGAAGGAGGAGGAGGAGGAGGAGAAGAACAACAAGAACAAGAAGAGGAAGAAGAAGGAGGAGGAGGAGGAGAAGAAGAAGAAGAACAACAACAACAACAACAAGAACAACAAGACCCTTAGTGAAGAAAACGGAGGACACCGGAGACAGATATACAGAGTGGAGTCGGGAGGAGGGTGTGGGGTGGGGGAGGGGGGTGGTCTTTTGATGATGTTGTTGTTTTTTAATGTCACAAAATAAACAAACATGGAAGGAGTAGGCGCGTTAAACATTTTTTTTTTTTAATCAAAGATGGACGTTGGGTCTGTGACATGAAAATGAAAGAAGAAACTGCATGAAAGAAATACCTTCACTTCACTTCACTTCACACGTGATACACAATTGAGCTTACGAAATACAAAGCTGAATACATCATGTAAATAATTGCAAAACGCGTGTGCGTGCACACACACACACACACACACACACACACACACACACACAACCACACACAGACACACACACACACTAAAACACACACACACTAAAACACACACGAGCACATTACATTTGTTAGTTATTCAATTACACATAAGATACTCAACAAACATAAACAAATTACCAGTTACATACGGGAGCATCAGCAGGTTCTAGTTCAGGTCTAGAGTTCTCATCATTCTTTAACCCTTAGGCAGCTGCTGACAAGTACGTCTGTCAGTGGAGGACTGTCACTTTGCTGAGGTAAGACAGAGCTTACAGCTCAGGATGTCAGTGAGAAACTGCCACCTCATTGAGGTAAGACAGAGCTTACAGGTCAGGATGTCAGTGAAAGGCTGTCACCTCACTGAGGTAAGACAGAGCTTACAGCTCAGGATGTCAGTGAGAAACTGCCACCTCATTGAGGTAAGACAGAGCTTACAGGTCAGGATCTCAGTGAAGGGCTGTCACTTTGCTGAGGTAAGACAGAGCTTACAGGTACGGATGTCAGTGCGAAACTGCCACCTCACTGAGGTAAGACAGAGCTTACAGGTCTGGATGTCAGTGAAGGACTGTCACTTTGCTGAGGTAAGACAGAGCTTACAGCTCAGGATGTCAGTGAAGGACTGTCACTTTGCTGAGGTAAGACAGAGCTTACAGCTCAGGATGTCAGTGAAGGACTGTCACTTTGCTGAGGTAAGACAGAGCTTACAGCTCAGGATGTCAATGAAGGACTGTCACTTCACAGAGATCAGACAGAGCTTACAGTTCAGGATGTCAGTGAAGGGCTGTCACCTCACTGAGGTAAGACAGAGCTTACAGGTCAGGATGTCAGTGAGAAACTGCCACCTCACTGAGGTAAGACAGAGCTTACAGGTCACCATTCTGTATCTGCAAATCTTCCTCCTGGATTATTGCATTTACTTTTGTTAATTAAGCAAAACCAAGTACACCACATGAAAGAACACAGAAAGCTGTAAATGCACCCTCAATTTCATGCCGCTGTGATCTCAGATCACCACGCTTCAGCAGTTAAGGATTTTTTAAAATCGCACTCAGCACACTTTGCACATCATTAGTTTTAAAAAAAACAACTTTACAAATTACCTCCTTAACTTCGGCTGGGACCACTGCCATTTATTTAAAAGCAGAATGTTTATTTTGCAACACAGATTTTGGAGTTACATACCTTTTTTAAGCAAACACCTTTTTAAAAAAAAAAAATAGTAATCAGCATACTTGTTTACATTTCACACACATACACACAAAGGAAACTCGCCTCCAGTTATCAACATATAACACTTTTTCGCAGATATGCAACTCACGTGGAGCGCCATTTCGCCTTGCCAGTTTCACTGTATACAATTTCCATCAGTGTCAGCAAAGAATACATTAACCCCAGTGACCTGTTTTGACACCATGCCAACAGACCAATCAAAATGCCGTTTTCATCAGATAAACTGCATGCGTCCTGTATTCAAAACATCGTCAGCTCGAGCTTCTTCCTATCAACTCTTTGCGTGCAATGTAATCCTCTTACCTCGCGCGCAAAACGTGATGATTATGTAAATGATGTGCTCGCATACCCTTGACCTTGACCTTGCTCGGGCGAATGTTGTTTATCAGAAACGACTCATCTCTCCTCAGTTACCACGACGAAACTATCTGCCGATAGTTGTGCTCAGTAAAAGCGATTCACTTACATGATGGGATGTTTGTCAGTATGTTTATTTATTTCCGAATCCTAAGAGCATGTTATTATTCTTGTTGTTGCTGCTGCTGTTGTTATTGTTGCTGCTGCTGTCGCTGTTGTTGTTGCTGCTACAGTTTCTTTTCTTTCGTTCTTTTTATTATTATTATTGTTGGTGTTGCTCTTACTTCTATTATTATGATTGGTGTTGTTGTTGTTCCTTCTGCTGTTAATGTTGTTGTTGTTGCTGCTGCTGTTGTTATTGTTGTTGTTGCTACTACTGTTTCTCTTTTTCTCTTTTTTTTCTTTTTTTATTGTTGATGCTGCTCTTGCTTCTATTTTTATGGTGGTTGTTATTCTTCTTTTTGCTGTTATTATGTAGCTACAGCTGCTGCTGTTGCTGTTTTCGCTCTATATTGCTTCTCCCCTCCACCTTTTTCTTTATTTGTTTACACATCAGTGTGTGTGTCCTCCACGGAGATGCCTCCAGTCGGGTCGATGTGCACGTGAATCTCGGCCATCAGTCCTCCGCCGTTGTCCACAGATTTCGGGGGCTGCTCCTCGGCCTTTGGCGGGTCAAGGTCGTCGGCGGGGTCCTTGGAGTTGTTGCCGCTGCTTGGTTCTGAGTCGCGGTCGTCTGAAGAGCTGGAGCTGGTGTCATCGTCGTCGTCCTTCTTCCCCTCCTTCTCTTTCTCCTCGTCGATGATGGGGGTGGAGGTGGCTGGGGCGAAGACGTTGTCCTCCATGTTGGCGGTGTTTCCGGACATCACCGGAGCGTCTTCCGGTGCTTTGCTGGAGCTCAGGCGTCCAATCAAGAACGTGCTGACAAAGCTGTTGAAGAGAGGCAACCAATCGTTGAAGTGAAAACGAAACAAACAAACAAACAACAACAAAAAAACCAAAAAAAAACAACCAAACAAACAAACAAATCAGCGGGGTTGGGGGATATTAATATGAATATTTGGATCAATGAAAACGGTTTTGCTGGGTGTCATAGTAGGAGAGTATAGCGGAACAGACGCGCGCTCACACACACACACACACACACACACGTGCACGCATGCAAATACGGTACACATGAACACACTTTACTTTAAAAACGAAAAATGGAAGGAAGAAAAAGAAAGAAACATGAACAGGGGAAGCAAGAGAAGGGAAGAAAGAACGAAAAGAAAAAGAAAGAAAGAACATACATTTTTGAGAAATTCCGAAAAGAACCCCCCCCCACCCCCCCCCCCCACACACACACCACCTCCTCCCAACCACCCCCACACCCCCCTCACCTCTCAGGCTCCTTCTTCTCAGGTTCCCCTTCCTCCGCCTTCTCCACTTCCGCCGGCGCCGCCGCCGCTCCTTCCTTGGGTTCCTCCCCGTCCTCCTTCTCCTTCTTCTTCTCCTCCTCCTCCAGGTCCACAGAGGTGATGAACTCTCCGTTGAGCCCCGTGGCGGAGCTGAGAGGGGCCAGAGGCTTGTGCGGTCGTTCACCGAGAAGGATGACATTGCCCTCGCCGCTCCCTTCCGCCACGGGCTCCGCCTTGACCCCCTCCTCCTTGTGGCCCCGGGTGAAGAAGAACACCTTGCGGTTCTTGCAGTACCTGGGCAGCAGGAAGAACAGCAGCAGCGCCAGCAGCAGCAGGAAGATTACAGCAAGGGCCAGGCAGAAGGCCACTAACCCGTACCTCCCGAAGTCCGTCTCCCCGTCACCCGCTCCCGCAGACTTGCCGATGGCCCCTGGGGAGTCGGTGGTGGTGGTGGTGGTGATGGTGGTGGTGGTGGAGGTGTCGTCCGAGGATCCCCCTGAAGACTTTGAACCGGATCCCACGACAGACCCTGACCCAGATCCTGATGTGGAGCTTGTGGATGTGCTGCTCGAAGAACTTGGAGAGGAGGAGGAGGGAGTTGAAGACGACTCAGCCCTTGGAGAGGAGGAGGACTTGGGAGTTGAAGACGACTCAATCCCCCCTCCTCCTCCTCCAGAGCTAGGCTTAGGGGTTGTACGCGACTTGCTCCCTGCATCTGGTGACGGGGTTGGGGTCGAGAAGTCGTTCAGCATGCCAGAGGTTGTGGGTGGATCCTCCGTCAGGCTGCTGTCTTCTGTGGAGACTCCATCAAGCATTGCGTCCGCCTGACTCTGGTTAAACCAGGGCGTCGACTGGCTGTCGTTCTGGGGAGCAAGAGGTACGTCGATGGCCACGGTGATGTCAGAACCGTTCACGGGGGGACTCGAACTGAAATCTCCGCCGCTCGCAGTAGTTTCGTTCCAAGTGGGTTCGTTAGACGCGTTGAACATCGGCGGCATAGCGGTGTTGTCAGGACCTTGTGTAGCTGTCCCGTTGAAAGCGTCATCATCAGCTTTCATCGTGAAGGTATCGGAGGGATCAGGTGGTGGTGCTGGTGGTGGTGCGCCCCCGGCATCAGCCTCTCTCCGCACTCTCTCCCTTCTCCCCGCTTTCCGGGCCTCACTCTTGACGACATCACCCTCCTCCTCCTCCTCATCGTCCGCCTTGTTGACGACCACCAGTTCTGGGCTCTTGGGTGCAGTTTCTTCCTCGTCCAAGTGATGCACGTCACCCTCAAGGTTCAGCACGTGGCGGATGACTGTGGGCGCTCTGACCAATCCGAGGCCTTCCTGGCTGTTACGTGCTCCCGAAGCTTCCCGAACGGGTCGGATGTGGCCGAACTCGGGCTCGGGTTCCACATAGATGTCGCCTCGTCTGGGTCCGTCGTCCGGGCGTGGTTTGGGGTCTTCTGCAATTCAGAGCGGACTGGTTTAAATGAAACAATATTTTGTTTGAAAATATTGATACACACAGTGTGTGATCCAATTTCGTCTGATTTTCGTGGCGGTTCTCCGGTTATCTTTAGCGAGAACCGCGTGCACATGCGCTTCTTCATTTCCCTTTTTTCTTTTTCTCTTTTTTTTTTCCAGGTCGCCGAAAGGCTAAAATTTCGTTGTAGAAAACGCTGTTCTGACGAAAGGATTTTGAACATTTTCGGTGACTATTTTTCCAAGTTAACATGCTATATTTCGTTTTAATTTTCAAACCCATTATTTGATTTAGTCTTCTATGTTTAATCTGAGCGTGTTTCTTGTCATATGTCTGCCAGTACGTATTCGAACTGATCCATTCATAAACTCTGCCGAAAAGTTGTTCGAATAAAGGCAGCACAAACTCAGAGAAGCCAGTTACGGTAGTGGGCTGCCCATGACGTCATATGACCTACTTCTCGCTTCGCGACCGACGAAAAGTCCACCACGAAAGCCGGCTGCACACCTTTCCCACTTGTCACAGCAATGAGTGGTAGCTTAGTGGGTAACACGTCCGCTTAGGAAGCGAGTGAATCTGAGGTGAGCGTACAGGTTGGAATCGAACACTTGTCAGAGCTTTCTTCTCATCCACCAGACCTATCAAGTGGTGATCTGCATGTTAGTCATTAAAGTGGAGATCCCACTTTGTCTATTTCCCAGTTCGCCCATGCAAATAGTTAGTTAGTGAGTTAGTGAGTGAGTAAGTTAGTTGTTGTTGTTGTTGTTGTTGTTGTTGTTGTTGTTGTGTGTGTGTGTGTGTGTGTGTGTGTGTGTGTGTTAGAAACAAGCAAAATATCACTATATATATATATAGAGAGAGAGAGAGAGAGAGAGATCAATTTGTGTGTGTGTGTGTGTGTGTGTGTGTGTGTGTGTTTGAGAGAGATAGAGAACAAGACGAAGAGAATGAGAGAGAGACACAGAGAGAGGGGCAGAGAGAAACAGAGACAAAGAGAATGAGAAAGACAGAGGGAGAAAGGGACAGAGAGACAAAAAGAATGAGAGACAGAGAGGGAAAGAGAGAGAAGCAGAATGAGAGACAGAGACAGAGAAATGCTGAATAGGCAAAACGGGAACGGCGGGGTAGGCGAAATGGCACAAAGATTCAAACTCTCGACAGTCGCTGACTGACGGCTGCTGTCTGGGCGCTCATCATTCGTTTCCTGTGCCATTCAGTCAGGTTTCAGTCACATACACACTCATGCAGACATGTAACATTCATTCATTCATTCATTCATTCATTCTCACCTTCAACGTCACTCATCGTTCGTTTCCTGTGACATTCAATCAGATTTCACAGTCACGCACACATACACACTCATGCAGACGTGTGTGGTGCCGTTAACTCTCTCCATACGAACGGCGAAAGAGAAGACGTTAACAGCGTTTCACCCCAATTACCATCATCAAAATATTGCAAGCGGAAGGCTCTTATACTGAAGAGGTGAATGCTGACAAAGAATACCACAATTCTGACGACGGAAGCTGAAGGTTGGGTCATTCAGACACCCACTGGACATCCGATGGGTCTGTGTAGAGGAGAAGAGAGGACTGGCCGTACTGAGTGAGTTAACCTCGAACATTGCCGTTATCCACGAAAAAACCAAACCAAAAAAAAAAAACCGTTGAACTGCACGAATCGTATGTCTAATTGATCAGGAATCAATGGAGAACTGACCGACAGGTCTTTTTTTTGTTATCAAAGCTAATATAAACGCGACGAAACAGAGCGAAGTAATTCTGAATTTAAATACCAAAACCTCAGTCGAGACTTCCAAAAGAAAATGAGCACTCCCCAGCTGGCACCGCGTATGTGTGTAATTATTATTATTCATATTTATTTATCTAATTCAATCACTTATATCAGCATTATTGTTATTGATACTATCATTCATATAATCATTTATATATATATATATATATATATATATATATATATATATATATATAATATTCCATTTACCTATTTTTGTTAGTATTTCTGTTTTTATTTATCGTTTCAATCTATGAAATAATGAACTGATTCATCAATTAATTGTTTGTGTATCTTATTCTACTTCTTTTTTTCTTTTTTTTTCTTCTTCTTTTTTTTATCTTCTTGTATTTTCCCTCAGGGCCTGAGCTGGTCTGAACTTTCATGCCTGAGTGCACACAGAACGCCTAAATTTACTTTACACTGATCTTCTCTTGAATAGATCTCGCCGCTCCACAAGACCTTGAACTGGAATGTTTTAGAACGAGTGCTGACGACAAAGACTATCTATTGCATCGGCACTTTACGTCACTCGGCTGAGAGTTGAGCGGGGATCCGTGAGTATTTCTGTCTGCAAGTTAAGATAACAGCAGTGTCGGGAGGATAACGGCCCCACAGACGCGCGGCACTCCTTCATTCATTCATGTTCTTGTTGTTTATAGTCCAGCCGACCGCACAGGGCCATAAATATCCGGACTGTCACAGCATATTCAGCCGCGTCAACACAAAACTGTCACATTTACACACACACACACACGCACACACACAAAAACCATTAAGTCAGACCCACAAATACAGTTCTTGACACAATGCCCCAACCATTTAGCTCCTTATGGCAAATAAGACTCCCATGCTGAGGTCGCCAGCCATTCCGCTTAATTCACCATCCCCAGATTACGAAACAATTTTTTTTTTTTTTTTTTTTTTTTAGGAGTAAAACAATATTTCAAAGCCAAACAATAAAAGCATAAAAAGGGCCATAATTAGGGTCAGATAACACTGCAGAATGGGCATCTAGTGCCCATACCACTGTTTACATCTCACTACCTGATCGCCTGAGCAAAACAGCACAAATAGTACATCATAGACTGCGGAAAAGAGAGAGAGAGAGAGAGAAAAAAAAAGTGTCAATGCTTGCTTGAAAAAAGGGTCATGGACCAGGATGGCAGAAAAAAACGGAGACAACTGTGAAGAAAGAAGAAAGAAATTTCTAACACAGAATTTCCAGAAGTGGGGGATGGTATCTATTAATACTGAAAGACCCCCCCCCCCCCCACGCCCCCCACGCCCACGCCCCCGCCCTCACCCCAACCCGGGCATCCCCACGGGGGGGGGGGGGGGCGTTGGGGGTGGGGGGGGGGATTCATTCTCCTTCATTCTCTCTCACCTTCCACCTGCAGACTTGCGGTGTAACGTAGGCGTTGGCCCTCGTGCTGGACCTCACAGGTATAGACCCCAGAGTCCTGGGGCAAGGCGGAGCGTACTAACAGACGGCTGATCATCCACCGGTTGTAGCTGACCGTGTGGATTCTGCACACACACACACACACACACACACACACACACACACACACACGTACACATTCTTCTTGTTCATATACATCCATAAGGGAACATTTTTTTAAAGATATTCAAAATTCGAATAACACAGGAAATATTCCCAGTTCGATAACTTCTTTTTTTTTTCTCAAGACCTGACTAAGCGCGTTGGGTTACGCTGCTGGTCAGGCATCTGCTTGGCAAATGTGGTGTAGCGTATATGGATTTGACCGAACGCAGTGACACCTCCTTGAGCTACTGATACTGATGCTGATGCTAACAGATGATGAATAATTATATACAAACAAGGTTAGGAAAATTTGTTTATGAATGCTGTTCGAAATTATTGCGTTAATTGATTAATTAATTGTGTGTTTTTCATTCATTTGCTTACATTTGGACTTGTGTCTTAAAAACCTTAAGGTTTCATGATAATATATTCTATTCTATTCTATCTATTCTATTCTATTCTCACACACTGACAAGGTTGTGGGTGTGGTGTGGTGTGGTGTGGTGTGGTGTGGTGTGTGGTGTTGTAGCTCACCGTGTGGACCCTGCACACACACACACACACACACACACACACACACATCTACACACGCGCGCGCGCACGCACACACACACACACACACACATACAATCCTACGCACCACCCCCCACACCTCCCCCCCTCACACCCCTCCCCACACACTAACCAACAGATCCACCACCACCACCACCCCCGCCCATCCCCCCCCCCCACCCCCGATCCCCCCAACACACACACACCAAAAACACACACATCCACACACACATAACCACACACACAACCAGACAACCACACACCCATACTCCTACACACACACACACACACACACACACACTTCCCTCACCCAATCCACACCCACACACACCACACGCACGCACGCACGCACGCACCTGTTGTGTCCAAAGGTGGGCACCGGGTTGTCGTGCTGGTCCTTCCAGACCAGCTGACCACGTGACAGGGGACCCAGGCAGGAGGCGTCACAGACAAAGCTGACGTCTTCGCGGGACCGCGTACTGATGACGCCAATTTCCGGCGTCATCCTCAGAACACAGGACTCGTCTCTCCTGCGTCCACGTGGTGTGCTCTCGGCACCTTGATGGTAAGGACGTACATGATGATGATGATGATGATGGTATGGATACTTATATAGCGCCTATCCTCGGTCGGAGACCAAGTTCCAGGCTTTTTACAAACACGGGATACTTATATAGCGCCTATCCTTTGGTAGGAGACCAAGCTCCAAGCTTTTTACAAACACGGGATACTTATATAGCGCCTATCCTCCAAGCTCCAAGCGCTTTACAAACACGGGATACTAATACAGCGCCTATCCTTTGGTAGGAGACCAAGCTCCAAGCTTTTTACAAACACGGGATACTTATATAGCGCCTATCCTCCAAGCTCCAAGCGCTTTACAAACACGGGATACTAATACAGCGCCTATCCTTTGGTAGGAGACCAAGCTCCAAGCTTTTTACAAACACGGGATACTTATTTAGCGCCTATCCTCCAAGCTCCAAGCGCTTTACAAACACGGGATACTAATACAGCGCCTATCCTTTTGTAGGAGACCAAGCTCCAAGCTTTTTACAAACACGGGATACTTATATAGCGCCTATCCTCCAAGCTCCAAGCGCTTTACAAACACGGGATACTAATACAGCGCCTATCCTTTTGTAGGAGACCAAGCTCTAAGCTTTTTACAAACACGGGATACTTATATAGCGCCTATCCTCCAAGCTCCAAGCGCTTTACAAACACGGGATACTAATACAGCGCCTATCCTTTTGTAGGAGACCAAGCTCTAAGCTTTTTACAAACACGGGATACTTATATAAACGCCTATCCTTTGGTCGGAGACCAAGCTCCAAGCGCTTTACAAACACGGGATACTTATACAGCGCCTATCCTCGGTCGGAGACCAAGCTCTAAGCTTTTTACAAACACGGCATACTTATATAAACGCCTATCCTCGGTCGAAGACCAAGCTCTAAGCTTTTTACAAACACGGGATTCTTATACAGCGCCTATCCTCCAAGCTCCAAGCGCTTTACAAACACGGGATACTTATATAGCGCCTATCCTCCAAGCTCCAAGCGCTTTACAAGCACGGGACTCTTATACAGCGCCTATCCTCGGTCGAAGACCAAGCTCTAAGAGCTTTAAAATCACAGGAGTCATTTGCACAACTGGCTGCTTACCTACCTGGGGTAGAGCCGACTGACGGCTGTCTCTGAAAATGGGCGCTCATCATTCGTTTCCTGTGTCACTCGATGAAGTTTCAGTCACGCACACATATACTCTTACAGACTTTTAACATTTTTCGGGTTTTTTTGTTTGTTTGTTTGTTTGTTTGTTGTTGTTTTATTTACCCCGCCAAGTAGACAGCCATACTCCGTTTTCGGGGTTATGCATGCTGGGTATGTTCTTGTTTCCATAACCAACCGAACGCTGACATGGATTACAAGATATTTAACGTGCGTATTTGATCTTCTGCGAGCGTATACACACGAAGGGCGTTCAGGCACTAAGCAGGTGTGCTGCACATAAATATGTTGACCTGGGAGATCGGGAAAAACCTTCACCCTTTACACACCTGGCGCCGGCCGTGACGGGGGATTCGAACCCGGGACGCTCAGATTGAGAGTCCAACGCCTTAACCACTCGGCCCGTCAAGTAATAGCTTCAAGGAGATGTCACTGTGTTCGGACAACCGAATCCAAATACGCTTCAACTCATCTGCTAGGTAGAAGCCTGCCCCACAGCACAGCACCCCCAACACGCTAATGAGGCCTTGAGCTCGTGCATATATATATAGAGAGAGAGACAGACAGACAGACAGAGAGCTAAAGATATATATATATATATACACACACATATATATAATTTTATATGGAGAAACGAAATGGAATGAAATGAAACGAAATTTTATTTCACCAGGGTAATGACATAAGCAAGTGCACATACTTTTTTTTTCCCACCCAGCCCTGGACATAAAAAAACCCTCAAACAAGCAGAGAGAGAGAGAGAGAGCTAAAAATATATATACATATATATATATATATATATAGAGAGAGAGAGAGAGAGAGAGATGGATATAGAAAGATATATATATATATATATATA